>NC_137813.1:67009188-67100842 GCF_963921795.1 Nannobrachium achirus
TTGAAGAGGAATACTCGGTGGGACACTCCTTCCACTACCATTTTGATTCAGTTGCTTCGTATTGTTATTCTGTGTGTTCAATTCTAATTTCAAACTTGGTTTCAGTAAAATGGAGCTGCTCAGTGGCAGTATAGTGACTCAGCATGTTATTAAATGTTTTTATTTCTCATTCATAAAAAAGGCAGAACGAGGGCGGAACAAGGCAGATAGAGCCTGCTAGTTGGTCAGTCAGGGACCAACCAGAAGGCTAACAATAGTACAGGGGCTAATACAAATTTTGGTACCACCCAAGGTGACCGTAATTTTTTGGGATTTTCTTCTTCGTACATGTCTCTAGTTTATATTTTGGTATGATAACCCTTTCTGAGAAGTAGCTTAATTGATGTTATCACCCGCTAGAGTCGGTGTCCCATTAACTTTTCTATACAGGGGAAAAAAAGCTAAAAATGAATCTGCTTTAAGTAGCATACTATGAGGGGTCAAACTAGGGGTTTTTCATGATTCTGGATCCATTGCAAGCATCTGTTTTGCACAAAAAACATTCCTTGGTCTAAAACGCCCCCCTCAAACGTGTGACAAGTGATGACTCATCACCTTTCATCCCTTTTTCAAACCACTAAAGCGTTGTTTTTAGCGCAAGGAATGTTTTTTGTGCTAAACAGATGCTTGCAATGGATTCAGAATAATGAAAAAACCCTAGTTTGACCCCTCATATGCTACTTATAGCAGATTATTTTTTCCCTTTTTTTCCCTGTAGGCCTATAGTAAAGTTAATGGGACACCGACTCTAGCGGGTGATAACATCAATTAAGCTACTTCTCAGAAAGGGTTATCATACCAAAACGTAAACTAGAGACATTTAGGAAGACAAAAATGTGATGTCACCTTGGGTCACTCTAACCTAACGCGGACAGTTTAGTGTAGGCAGATGGGCAGGCGCGGTGAGTCTCTCTGCAAGTCTCCAGCCAATAGCATGTGTTCTCCTTAGAGTTCTCAAAGTCTGCCCAAACCCGACGGGTACCCGACCCGACCCGACTTTCGAGTAGGGTAGGGCCTGAAATATATGCTAATTGGTCGGGCCGGGCGGTCGTCGGGTGGCGCTGCTGGGGGACAGTTTTTTTCATTTTTTGTTTTCATTTTTTTTTTATAATTGCGACCGCCAGGGAGCAGTTTACTATGAAAACCTCCACCGGCCGTCCGTCCGTCGGTCGGTCACACGTCACACGTCACACCTTTGCCCTGCTCATATCTCCGCATCAGTATATAGGGCTTGTTTGTTTATTGTATGACATCACGCCACATCATCAGCTGTGGACTCTGTGATGTCATCGTATCGCATCAGTATATAGGGCTTGTTTGTTTATTGTATGACATCACGCCACATCATCAGCTGTGGACTCTGTGATGTCATCGTATCTCCATATATGGCCATCTCCGTATATGGAGATATAAGTCGTCCATGCCCAAGTATGGGCTGGTGAGGTCAGACTTTGTGTGATGCGTAGGTTATCTCCATATATGGAGATTCAACATTCCAGGCAATGCTCTCTTCCCTGGTGAGAATTGCCCCTTTATATAGGGCTTGTTTGTGTATTGTATGACATCACGCCACATCATCAGCTGTGGACTCTGTGATGTCATCGTATCTCCATATATGGCCATCTCCGTATATGGAGATATAAGTCGTCCATGCCCAAGTATGGGCTGGTGAGGTCAGACTTTGTGTGATGCGTAGGTTATCTCCATATATGGAGATTCAACATTCCAGGTGTAACTATGGCTACCCGTATGACGTGAGAGGTGGAGGTTGTGATATTTGTGGAGATCCCGATTAGGGAGTCTTACTGGTAATAATTATTTTCTGTCAATCTGTCTGTGTGTATTAATGTATTAATTATGAACAGCAGACCGTGCTGTCTGTGTTGTGTGGTGCTGCCTTGACAGGCTCGGATTCTAACAAATGATTGGGTTTTTATAATGGAGCGAGAGAGACTAGCGCGCAGCGCTGCATCAGAGAGGGACATACACACTTACACAGTGGCAGAGAGGAATGTGAGAGATGATGCGCGATGTGTGGGCGACAGGTCAGTCAGAGTGTGAAAGGAGTCGGATACGGAGAGAAGATGGATGCGGAGACAATAAAGAAAAAACTTGTGAAAGGCGAATTTAGTCTGTCTACGAAGGAGGGAGGGAAGGCTAAAGCATGGCAGAGTTTCAAAGTGGTTGTAGACTCTCAAGGCAAGGCGTTGGACTTTGTCCAGTGTTTAAAATGCAAAACGGTGCTTAGCTACAACAGCAAGACGACATGCACGTCGTCCATGAATCGTCACATGGAGCATTCGTGTCCCGCAACACAAGGCCCTAAACCCTCCACATCAGGGCAGCCGTCAATGGAAGCATTTGTTGAAAAGAGTGCTGATACTGTCCCACTCAAGACCAAGCAGGCTGTGACAAAAAGATGCGTCTCATTCTGTGCAAAGGACATCAGGCCATTTTATTTTGTGGAAGGAAAAGGCTTCGAGGAATTAATTAGCCCAGGAGCTAATTAATGTCGGGGCCACGCACGGTAAAGTACCTGCCGCGTCCGTTCTTCCTTGCGCAAACACCATATCCACATACTGCAAGGCCATTGCTGAGGAGAAAAGATGAGCCCTGTTAGACAAGTTGAAAACTCATCTGAAAAACGGAGGCACGGTCGGCATGTCATCTGACATGTGGACAGATGATTTCCGGAAAGTTAGTTATCTAGCCATTACATGCCATTTTGTAACGGGAGAGTTCGCATTGATTGCAAAAAATCTGACCACGGCCATGTTCCCAGTGGATTAGAAAAAGACGGGGGACAACATCAAACGGGAGATAGTCAAGCTCCTGGTGACAAAGTTTGGACTGGACCCAATGTCTTTGAGCCAAATTGTTTGGGTGACTGACCAGGGATTGAATATGATCAAAGCCCTTCAGACCTACACCAGGCTTGACTGCCAGGATCATGTCCTCAATACAGTGCTCAAGCATGGCCTTGACAACGATGACGCACTTGCTGAGAATGCCCCTGACATCGCCGAAACACTGGCTGCAGCAAAAGCCCTAGTGAGGTAGGCTTTGTTTATACTGTTAAAATGTATATACCAAAATGATACAAAATGTGTCTATTGTACTTTTAGTCATGTTGTTTTTCTTCGCCTTTCTAGTGGCCTTCCTCAAGCTCTTTTGGGATGCGCAGCGAGAAATGGAGGGGGAAAAATATGTCACGCTGCATCTTGTCATCCTGTGGGCAGAAAGGCTGAAGCGTCACTGTGAGCCAAAGGTTCAAGACGCACCAGAGCAAGCCTTTGTGCGCCAGCGCCATGCGCAGTGGCTGGACAAGAAGCTGTACATTCACGATCTCCACAAGGCTGCAACATTTCTCCACCCCAAATTCAACCAGCTCCGCATGCTTTCTATCGAGGAAAGGGCACAGGTTCACCAGTACGTGAAGTCCCGTCTGGTGCTGCCTTGACAGGCTCGGATTCTAACAAATGATTGGGTTTTTATAATGGAGCGAGAGAGACTAGCGCGCAGCGCTGCATCAGAGAGGGACATACACACTTACACAGTGGCAGAGAGGAATGTGAGAGATGATGCGCGATGTGTGGGCGACAGGTCAGTCAGAGTGTGAAAGGAGTCGGATACGGAGAGAAGATGGATGCGGAGACAATAAAGAAAAAACTTGTGAAAGGCGAATTTAGTCTGTCTACGAAGGAGGGAGGGAAGGCTAAAGCATGGCAGAGTTTCAAAGTGGTTGTAGACTCTCAAGGCAAGGCGTTGGACTTTGTCCAGTGTTTAAAATGCAAAACGGTGCTTAGCTACAACAGCAAGACGACATGCACGTCGTCCATGAATCGTCACATGGAGCATTCGTGTCCCGCAACACAAGGCCCTAAACCCTCCACATCAGGGCAGCCGTCAATGGAAGCATTTGTTGAAAAGAGTGCTGATACTGTCCCACTCAAGACCAAGCAGGCTGTGACAAAAAGATGCGTCTCATTCTGTGCAAAGGACATCAGGCCATTTTATTTTGTGGAAGGAAAAGGCTTCGAGGAATTAATTAGCCCAGGAGCTAATTAATGTCGGGGCCACGCACGGTAAAGTACCTGCCGCGTCCGTTCTTCCTTGCGCAAACACCATATCCACATACTGCAAGGCCATTGCTGAGGAGAAAAGATGAGCCCTGTTAGACAAGTTGAAAACTCATCTGAAAAACGGAGGCACGGTCGGCATGTCATCTGACATGTGGACAGATGATTTCCGGAAAGTTAGTTATCTAGCCATTACATGCCATTTTGTAACGGGAGAGTTCGCATTGATTGCAAAAAATCTGACCACGGCCATGTTCCCAGTGGATTAGAAAAAGACGGGGGACAACATCAAACGGGAGATAGTCAAGCTCCTGGTGACAAAGTTTGGACTGGACCCAATGTCTTTGAGCCAAATTGTTTGGGTGACTGACCAGGGATTGAATATGATCAAAGCCCTTCAGACCTACACCAGGCTTGACTGCCAGGATCATGTCCTCAATACAGTGCTCAAGCATGGCCTTGACAACGATGACGCACTTGCTGAGAATGCCCCTGACATCGCCGAAACACTGGCTGCAGCAAAAGCCCTAGTGAGGTAGGCTTTGTTTATACTGTTAAAATGTATATACCAAAATGATACAAAATGTGTCTATTGTACTTTTAGTCATGTTGTTTTTCTTCGCCTTTCTAGTGGCCTTCCTCAAGCTCTTTTGGGATGCGCAGCGAGAAATGGAGGGGGAAAAATATGTCACGCTGCATCTTGTCATCCTGTGGGCAGAAAGGCTGAAGCGTCACTGTGAGCCAAAGGTTCAAGACGCACCAGAGCAAGCCTTTGTGCGCCAGCGCCATGCGCAGTGGCTGGACAAGAAGCTGTACATTCACGATCTCCACAAGGCTGCAACATTTCTCCACCCCAAATTCAACCAGCTCCGCATGCTTTCTATCGAGGAAAGGGCACAGGTTCACCAGTACGTGAAGTCCCGTCTGGCAGCGGCTGCTGCCGCAGCTCCATCACCAGAGGAGACGGCAGAAATGGGAGAAGAGGAGGGGAGCGATGATACGTTGGGTGCTGCTGCTGCTGCTGCAGATCCAACTGAGTCTGAGTTTGACGAGTGGGAGAACAGTTTTGGAGGAGAAGAAACTGAGGAGGATGAGGTGGAGAGCTATTTGCGTCAAAGGCCAACAACGTCAAAGCAGAGTGACGACAAGGATCTGTTGGGCTGGTGGAATGCAAACAGCTGGGTTTTTCCCAGGCTCGCTCAGTTTGCATGGCAGGTTCTGTGTATCCCGGCCAGCAGCAGTAGCAGCGAGAGGGTTTTCAGTGCGGCAGGCCGTACTATTGAAGAAAGGAGAACCCGTCTTGATCCAGACACCGTAGACGCACTGTTGTTCATCCACTGTGACAAGTAGCCAATAGGTCTGGTCAGTGGTCAAAAAGATCGGTGTGAAATTTGTGTGTGCAATGTGCATGTTTAAAATGTAGTCTAGACTCTTGAGTGTGCTTGTATAGTTGTCTGAATGCGTTTTTAACTTGTTACTTTGCACTGAGTCTGTGCTGCAGCTGATGTCACGCAACCATTGAAGTACACAATATAAATTACATTGTACAGGCACGCAGCATCACTTCCACTCTGCTATAATTTAAGCCACTGTCGCTACTTGTTTTCTCTGGTGCTCTAGGGTGTCGGGCTTATAGTTTACTCTAATTGGTCGGGTCGGGCGAGCGTCGGGTAGGCCCAGTTAGGGCCCAGTTAGGGCCGGGCCTTAATTTTCAGACCCGTTGAGAACTCTATCCAGATCTTGTTTTATTGTTGTTTGGGACACATTCAACACAATCCTGAGTTACTTTTTTGTGTTCAATCTGAGATCTGTTTGAGATATTTTAGTATTTCATATGATGTTTTGTAGCATGATATTGCATCATCTGATGCATCATATGATATGATGCTTTGTAGCATGCTGAAATACTAAAATATCTAAAAACACAGATTGAACACAACAAAACTACTCAGGATTGTGTTGATCGTGTCCCAAACAACAATTAAATAGATCTGGTTGTCCCAGAGGTGAAGTGGTCCTTAAAAGAAAGCAAATGTGGTGCATACAGTATTACTGATCAACAGATGATTGCTATTATATACAAGTAACAAAATAGGCTATTATTTACAGAATCTGGTTGAATAAAGGTGATCAATTATATTTCTGTATGAACCAATATTCCACATACATATTGTCACTTTACTCTTATCTTGGTTATATTTGGTCCAGAATGCATCTGTTTTTTTGTGCCTTTTTGTATATAATGTAGTGATGAAGAACAAACCAAGACAGTTGACTGACTGGTAACATGTATTTCTCCATGTTAAATAGTTTAATATGTGTTTACATACACATACTGTACTCTCAGTTAGAACAGAGCTATAAGACATTGTACAGTAATGACAACATAATGCTGATGAGGTTTATTCTACCAGTTAACCAGCCTGTCCCTTTAGAAACATCAACAGTCACAGCATACACTGAATATAACAATTAAAATGTGATTTGATATTTACAACTACTTGGCAGCTAGTGGCTCAGGAGTTGGAGTGGACAACTTATTGGGGGAAAATGTAAAGTGTTGAACTATATAAAGCTTGCTCAACTCAACAGAACCTTTTACGATGCAGATTCTAAACACCATTGATCACAATTTAGGCTTTTACGGTATTTCATGTGCCAAAGAAAAAGTCAAATTAACCATGTTTCAACACCCCAAAACCTAGTTGGTTATACAAATACATTTTATTTATATAATTTATCCCAGAATAGCAAGTGAAAGAATTGTACAGCTCCAAATCACCTTGGCCCAGAAGCCAGACTGGACACAAATTACATATAAAACATAAACACTGTTATTTTTGTAGAATCTTATACAGTATCATATTACGCTACGTAAATATACACATCTTTCTCCCCGAGATACAATATGTCACGGTGAAATATCCGCTTCCATCAGAACTGACTGAAAATAACTTTATACTTGATGTTTAACCACTTGAACCCCAGCATCCCTATTCTGGTGGAAGGTTAACCAAAAATAGCCGATCTACAAGATCTACAAGTGATCTTGTAAATCAGCTATTTTTGGTGAAGAGAGTTGGGGTAGATGAAAAAAAGAACATATCAAGTACAGTGCAAATCAGGTGTATTTTACTAAGCATAGAGGGTCTAAGTGGTTAAACTGAAGTGATTTTGATGAATTCCAAATATTATTGAATTATTCTGCGTCACCCCTGGACTGACATCACGCCACCCTAGATCAGTGGTTCTCAAACTTTTTTGGCTGCAGTCCCCCTTATACTGATGTCTGAAGCCGAGTCCCCCCTTCCCCTGAATACAACATTTTGCTTAGAAAAATGTACATCAAAAGTCCAGTTCACGTGCCAATATGTTCATGATAAAACAGCATAATGGCAAATAAACATTGCTTTCTATTCAATGACAGTTGTACCGGTCAAGGTATTGATGTAATTTGGTTTAACAATTTACAAATGACAATACATAATTTTCTCAAAGAAGACCACTGTAATTACATAAGAGACATCTAGTCACCCTTGTGAATGACGTGAATGAAAGGGCCCTATACAGTATCTTCGTCTTTTATATATAATATATTTTCAAAACATCTTGACATTCTTTGAAAATGTAAACACCATAACACGTGGGATTCCTTTATACTCCTTGAAAATCTTTTCAGATGGGGAACCTTTTTTTAAATATTTACATGAGCTGAACCTCCCTGATATTTTTGACTGATTATCCAGTCATTATGATAATGATGGTGGATCGACCAACACTCTGATATTGCAATCTTTCTTCTTTACCAGTGGTATATATATATATATATATATATATATATTCTTTTTTTTTTTTTTTTTTTTTAAGTGTAATTTAAGTTTGTTGTCTGCACTTACCTCCTTATAATTAGTCGTCTCCTTGAAATTATTCTTTTATTGTAGTGTTTACAATACCTTCACTGTAAAAAGTCGGACTGGAGTGAGTAAATTACACACATTAACTCATTGGCCGCCTCCCCCGATAGTCACGAGAAAATTCCAATGTCGCTCCCCGCCAGGCCCGATAGTCCCGAGAATTTGCTTTTATATAATGTAATGTTTAATTACATTATTCTGCAGCCCGTGAAAAAGTTTGAGCTTTCAGTCATATAACGAACCAAAGATATCACTCATCACAGTAAGTGTGTTTGAAAACAAGAGTGTAATAACGTATAAATCTCAATAGAAATGAATAAAACTCCCAATAAACCACAGTGAATGCATTTAGCGTGGCAGAGCGCAGCCCGCAGAGTGCAATCAGCGGCACACTGGCCACACGCATGTAAAGGGATGTGGGGCAGGGATGTGCAGAGAATATTTAGAGAGGCAGGGGCTGACATTTCTAAAGGGGCCTTTTGGTGGACAATTCTATTGAATGCAGCCCTCAGGGGCAGGGGCTCAAGCCCCCTTTGATGTCTATGTGTGTACATGCCTGGTGAAGGGGCTGGCAGAAGCGACAACGGAGCAGCTGGATCTGAGACCATTTTGCACAAATCAAACAAAATCCAGTAAAATGTTCACTTGGAAAGCCATGACCTGCCTCATTGGCCAACAACACACAGCTTCATCATAACCCCCAAAGTCTCGACAACAAAATATTATGTCCCAGGCAGCCAGACAACAACGAAGATCAGAAGATCAGATCAGCAGGAGCGTCACAAGGGAAAAGTGGGACGAGTCTGAGTTACTAGGGCCCAAGGTGGAAGGGGCTTCATTATTTTATACTTTTGCTATTGAAAAATAGCAGATCTACAAGCTTGCAGCGCGACACTCGGTGCCATGCTGTGAGCTTGTATATATCTATTTTTTAAATCCCCCTATGTAGAAAATTCATGGGGGGCCCGCAGTGAATCCTTGTACCCAGGGCCCAGCACCGACACCCAGTTGGAACAGATCCTCAGCCCACTACAAAGTGTACAAACACAACGTATAGAAAGCCTGGTGAGGCGAGGCCGAGGTTACAAACAACACAATCACCTACTGGACAAGATGCAGTCGGCCGGTCCAGTCACCACCAACCGATCTTCAAGCCCTGCTACGGGAGTGGAGAGGAGAAAATATCCCCCCCCCCCCCGGCGGAGTCCTCAATCAGGCGACCATTGTCTGAAGAAAAGCAACGTGTTGCGTCCATATAACTTCCATCGGTATGTAACAAAACTGGTGAAAATAGCAGATCTGCAAGCACACAACGCCTCGCATCCAAGCGCGACCATGGAGCCTGATGGAGGAGTTGTTCTAGGTGTATTATATTCCAGTTATCAGGAAAGGGTCGCGTCCAAACTCCCAGCGGTGGAACAAAAAAAAAGGAGTGAAAATAGCAGATCTACAACGCGTCGCGACAGTGGAATCCAACAGGGAAGAAACGAAAACACGGCGATCGTCATTGTCAGTAAGTTACTGTTGTTTCCATCCTCCTAACCTAAACTAACTGTAACAGTTAGTTTAAATAGGCTAGAAGACTCTTCCTGCTCACTTGGCTGATATGCTCCTGCGTGCGTCCCTATGGCGTGCACGCGCAATCGCGCATGTGCGCGTGTTTGAGGCGTGCCGCGCAACAAGTCCTTGCAGCCTGAAGCCGTGAAGGAAGGAAACGAGCTCGCGCCTGAGGCAATATCACCACTGGGCGTATGTGATCGCTGCAGTCTGTTCCGCTCTAAAGCCCGCCTACTGTATCCGGTTATGTAACACTCACATGCATGCAAGACACGTTTCCGCATCCGGTATAGACCCAGGCCGGATCACCAACAAGCAGAGTAACTTGATTGCTATCAGTTCTCTACCAAGCCACCGAGGCAAGCCAGTAGTTTGCGCACATCAAGAGAGCTGCTCTCATGCTCTGTCAGAGCATGAGAGCGATTCAATTCAAAGGAACGTTATTGGCATGAGAAAACATAGGCTACGTTTACATCGCCAAAGCAAGTGCCACAAATACATAAAAACAGTTGAATATGGGGAACATATTTACAGTTATACACATAGGCCTTGCCTTATATAAAGTTATACGTTATAAGTGTGTGTGTGTGTGTGTGTGTGTGTGTGTGTGTGTGTGTGTGTGTGTGTGTGTGTGTGTGTGTGTGTGTGTGTGTGAAAATGTGATCTGTGCAAAATAAAACACTTGAATGCTGAATAAAAGGTAAAAAGCTTATTTATATTTGTGTGAAGTCAGTATGACGCCCTAAGGGCAAGAGGTGACCTATTACAGCCCTATTACACTATTCCAGTTATTGCCCTATTACACAATTACACTTATTACACTAGTAAACTTATCTGATAAGTGCCTGACGCCATAAATACAAATATCAACTGAATTATCCACTTGAAAAGCGATCGATCACAAAAAGGTCAATATCTCCAGTTTTATCAATTAGAGCTGGATTTTGGTCAAAAATGGCTATTTTGAGATGGCTGCAACTATAGAAAAAAAAGCTTTTTATTTTATTTTTTTATTTTTTGGTGAGACTAGAGGTTGTCTTCTTTCTTTTCAGGTACTGTAAGACATTGTCGAAAAAACACAGAATTTAGGAAAAATGTCAATATAAAAAAATATATATAAATTTTTTTGTTAAACAAAATGGCAGGAGAGCCATACAGTCAATGTTAAAATGGCGGCCAATGTGTTAAAGAGGACTATGTGCAGTTTACAATTAAATAGAGCTGAATTAAACTATTAATGTACTGTATTTTACTCAATTGTCTTTGAATAAAATCTGGTGGTTATCATTGAGTTGAATGCAATAGTATTTTTGAGTAATTTCAATGCAGAAATAATGTAGGTTTTACTCAGGGAGAAGCAGATTTATTCATACATTTTAATGAATTATTAATTGCATTTTACACAATTTGTTTGAATAAAATCAGCTCTCAATTATTGAGTAGAATTTAGTTAAATCTGTCACTTATGTCATAGATGCCAAAAATGGGTAGAATTTACTCACTGGATGTCTTAGATGTTAATCACCTTTTGTTAGTGAACACCAAATCTGACCCATAGTTACCCAGCATGCAACTGTGGACCTATACAGATATTTTACAGACATTTCTATTCTTAAAGTTGTACCATGTAACTTTTTTTATAAAACAAATCTTAAAATGGTCCTAGCTGTTAAATCGCTAAAGTTTTAGAACCCCCACTCCGTTATTTTCAGCTTCTAAAGCCTTCTCTTTATATGTTTTCTATGATCCCTGCCCGGGACCGGTTTTCGCGGAAAAATTGCGTCATCACACTACCGGCCAATCACAGCGAGGGTTATACACTGCCGGCCAATCACAGCGCAGAACATACACTGCCGGGCTCTCTGGTGGGCTTAGGAAACACGCCTTCAGGAAGTACACTGCAGTGTTTACACTGGAGGAGTCTAGCATGTAACTCTCCAACCGCTGCTCGTAGAAGGACACGGGAGACCTCATTGAAAGCGTCTCGGCGAGGCGAGGCGGACGCGGTGGTCTGACGGCCCGGTCCGCGAGCGAAAAACGGACGAAAAAAGCAAACGCGACCGCGGTTTGCTATACTGCTACAGACCACCAGTTGAGCAACTTACACAGTATAGCTTTAACTATATTAAGATTAGTTAGAGAAAACAACATTGTATTGTAGATGATCGCCATGGATGTAGCCCAGGAAACCATGACTTAGGATGGCCCAGACTGACAACTACAAACAGGGGTGCTGTTGTATTAGCTACAACTCTATATTTAAAAAGTGGAGCAATACTGAGAAGATTAGCATGGTGCATCACGCTAATCTTCTCTGCGTAATTCCATTTTTTTACCATACTTTAATGACTAGGTCAGATCTACTCAAGGTTTTTTTTTCCTTTTTGAGTAGATTAAACATAAAAAATAGCAGCAAAGTGACATCAGTAAAATTCAATAGGTTTAAAGTGTATGTGATAATAAGTAAATATGGATTCATTTCACTCAGATAATTAGTAAATGTAAATCAATCCAATCACAAAATGAGTTAAAAGTAATCAATTTCAAATGGTTAGTAAAGAGTAATCAAAATTCAAGTAAATAATAAATAAATGTAAATCAATCACATAATGAGCAAAATGATCAATTTAAACCACATAATTAGTAAAAAATAATCAATTTCAAACAAATAATTTATAAATCTGAAACAATATCCACCAAATGTCTAATAAATGTAACTCCTTTTCATTAAATTCTAATCAATTAAATTGCGTGACACAAGTAATTTAGTCCGAATGTTTAGTGTTGTAGTTGCTTCATTATGTTTTTAACGAGAGTGTGGATTTTAATCATCCTCATCACTGTCTTTTCTGTAACATTTTAAATTCAACCCATTTAGACCTGGAACCAGAGGTGCCGAGTTTTGTCCACGCCACTAGGGGCTGAACCCATATCGAGCGCATACACTAATTATAACAATTAAAATGTGATTTTATCCTACAGTATGTTTTGTAGAATGTGATGTTTTGTGTGGACTCCAGTACGATTAGCTGTTGTTATGCACATGGGGATCCTAATAAACTCTATTTGGTATTTTTCAATGAAGTAGTATCTTAATTCCTAACCCTGGAGAGGAGGATGTGAGAATGCTGCTGTGTTCACTATCCTCCAGACTGGAAAATAGTTGACAACAAACCAAAAACAAAAAGAATACATAAATGTCACATACAAAGTAGTTCCGTGCCTACTCCGTTTTGGTGATCAGACTTCTCATGTGTCAACAGTGTTTTGGTGTCCAATATCCCCAGCACACCAAGTGCCCAGACTGCCCACTATGCCCTGCTCTATTCATGTGTTTGTTAAAGGTGCTCTAATCTTCAGATTGAATCAGTATTTAGCCCTCCATATTAGCCCATATGTTCAATAACCTGACTGTCTTTCAGTGTCGTTTTCAAAAGTCTGAGTCAACCACCCTTCAACTAACCTGACTTGCGCCAGATGGTGGCAGTAGTGCGTACCGCCCTACTTTATCTTCATCTGAGATCTCTCTGGGAGAGTTGATCACACTCGTAAAGCCCCGGGCCGGACCAATCAGCGGCAGCTACGGGCGGGCTCTGAGCGGCTCTGAACCAATAGAGTCTGATTGCAGACCACGTGGAAACCCAGGAGGCGGATGAGTGGTTGGAGTTGGCACTCCCAGACTGTGATAGAGAGACGGCCCCATCCAATCACCTGCTAAAGAATTTGAAAAAATGGCCCGCCCCTTACATCGAGTCTGCCCGAACGATCCCAGATGATGGTAAGCAGAGCGGTATGCAGCCAGGCATACGCACTGCTGCCATTATCTGGCGCAGTCAGGTTAACCCTCAACTGGTGCTTGTTTCATTCAGTCATTTGGTTGAAGTTGCTAACAGAGGCCACTAGATGCCACTAAATACTAATTTGTGAATACAACATGCTGCTAGGTATGTTGTAGTGACCTTATATGAATTAAATCATAAGGCTTGTTGTTTGGTTGTTTGATTTAATAGTTTGTCATTTTGCCACAGTATAGACTACACATTTTAAATTCCTCCAATCTGAGTCAGACTCTTTCTGCTGAAAAATAAAAACCAGTGAAAGTCCCTCAGTTAGTTTGGCCCAGGTGGCTCCAACATTATAAGTTTCCGTGGGAGTGAAAGTATAAAAATCATCAAACACAGGTCTTTACAAAAGTATACAGTACATAGGAGAATCACATAAATAAGTAACATGGTCGGTTATTAAAAGCTACCTTTATTTTTTTATATATATATTTTTTTTACAACAAGGGTTCATATTTTAGATTGTAATTAGAGAAAATAATAGATGAGTGTTAAAATGTTTTCATTTACTGCTTTCTATCGTTTTAACCTTTAATAGCAATTTTGATTTCAGTGGTTGGGGGCATGCGTTCAATTGGCTAAATATGTTGTTTTAGACATAATAAGCCCATTCCCAAGATGCAATCTTTCATATTGGTGTGACTTATTGGAGCTATTAGTGTTATTGTAAGTAATAAAGAATATGTAGGCTCATTTTGTCTAAAAAGACATATTTAGCCACTTGCACGCATGCCCCCATCCACTTTGCTCTAATTACAATCTAAAATATATGAACCCTTGTTGTAAAAAAACTAAAAAACAAAGTTGTCCTTGAAGGAAACATATTTAGGTTTTTACCAAATGTTTTTGTTTTCATTGTGTTTTTGTCGCTTTGTCTTGTAATTGTGAATTCCTTAGGCCTACTAACAACTATTTTGTAACCAATAGTTCAACCAGTCTTAAAGACATAGGCCTATTCTATCAAACCACAATCATTTCAGATTCAGGTCAAGTAAATAACATTCTAATTTTCAATATTGTAAAGACACAAAGGAACATTTTTTTTTTCTGGTTATCATATTTCTTATCCAAATTTCACACTGACTTCCAGCGTACATCTACAGTATCACATAGCAGGCAGTGACATCAGAGTGAGTCAGGGAGGAGCCTTACAGATCAGACTAGAAACATGTGAAAGAATCATTCCTTAAAGGGATATTCCACTTTCAAAAAAACTTTTTGTAATTGTATGGTCTAATCAGGCTTGTATGAACACCCTGAACAGTTTTTCATCTTCTTCATTCAGTATTTAGATATTTGATGTAAATGTTATCCTGCCCTCCAGGCTCAGGGCCTCTCCCCACACACACTCATTGTAACTTCAAACTCCATTTTAACCATGATAGATTCATTAAAAACACCCATTATTTTTTATGGTGACCCATACTACCCTCCTAATACGTGAGCAGGCCGTGTTTTTTCCATAACATTTTTCATGTATTTTTTATAATTATTTGGGAAAATGGAAAAGATTAAATACAATACAAATATATAAAAAATAAATGAAAAACGTTATGGAAAAAACACGGCCTGCTCACGTATTAGGAGGGTAGTATGAGTCACCAGAAAAAATAATGGGTGTTTTTAATGAATCTATCATGGTTAAAATGGAGTTTGAAGTTACAATGTGTGTGTGTGGGGAGAGGCCCTGAGCCTGGAGGGCAGGATAACATTTACATCAAATATCTAAATACTGAATGAAGAAAATTAAAAACTGTTCAGGGTGTTCATACAAGCCTGATTAGACCATACAATTACAAAAAGTTTTTTGAAAGTGGAATATTCCTTTAAGTCAACAGGCTGAAGTGGTAGACCTAGCGGACAAAACCCAGACCTTTGACAGGCAATAATCGATAGAGATGGCGACCGGGTGAGTGAAAAACCTTATGTTTTTCCAAGTAGACTTCCCTTTATGAAACAGCATCACTTTTGATTGATATACTGAATACTTTATCAACAGTTTGCAAAAACTGCAGCAGTAGAATTATACAGCAGTGATAAAGGGATAACACAAAAAGCCCTGAGGGCTTGTTTCTATTGTTGTCCTGTGTGTTGAAGAATCACTTGCCTTTGAAATGCTGCCATATAGTACCAACGTATCAATATAATAATAAACAATAATAATTTGGTCCCTACTCCCTAAACACACACTCTCCCATTTTTTATTGTATTTTATTTTGTATTTATTCAGCCCCAGCGGTTCTTGTATTCTTGTATTTTCTTTTGCTGAGGTTAAGTTTAGGAATAAGGTTAGGTTTAAGCGCTGCTCGTGTGACTGTCGGTCTGAGCAAGTGGAGGAGCAGTGTTCTTACAACTTTGTGAAGGAAGGAATCAAACTGCATGATTTATTACTTAGGATCACTTCGATGAAGATGCAGTCCTCAACAACTCTCCTCTTCGCTCTGCTCTCCCTTCTCCCCCTGGTCCGAGCAGAGGTGGTGGACTCCCAGGTATAGTGTTTGCAGATTATTTCCAATATTACATGATTTCGTAGATGAAAAGTGAGTCACTGACGAAAACTGAATAAACACTACATAAAAAAGTAAAACATCTGAGAAAAAAAATCCGAAGTAGAAGTAGTAAAGTAGATTAAAATGTCAGGGAGGGACTACAGAGATCCAGTAGAACAAAAGACAAGTACATTTACTTTTTGTTGTGCTCTGGCAACCAAGTGTAAAATCAGGCATTACGACACCATCAAAGCACCGCTACAATACATTTAGGTCAACAATAAATAAAAGTTCAAATTTGGAGTTACAAGGTTTCTGCCTGATAGCAACGATATATGATTTTATTGTATTATGTAACACTTAATACATATTTTGTATAATTAGTACATAATATCCTTAAAAGATTAGTTCAAATATATCTACTGTATATATTATATATATGTACTATAATTTGAGTCCCAGAGGGTTTTTAGCCAATTATTTTAGCCTTTTTTCGCCCCAATTTAGTCGTTATACCAATTGATTCCTCCCCACACACATTTCTGTGTTAATAACCCATTTTGTGGGTCAAATTATTTTGACCCACACAAATGGGTTACTAATTTGACCAATATACTGTATGGTCAAATAAGGGTTAAAGAATAACCTGCAACAAAGAGCAATGTGTATACATTTATAAATGTGCTAGTTCATTAGCATGGCTAATCATCATTACACATTACACCTGGTGGAGATTACTGCTCTGAGTCTGTCCTGGGAAACTGAAGACAATCCAGGGCAGGATCTCAGATCTTCACATGAGGGTGGCTGCCCATTCTTGGCTGACCAGAGCAGGGCTGAATAAAATAAATCAAAGAGACAAAAAACCTGAACTGCATAACATGAAAGGTATTACAGTCTGATACAATGCCATTATAACATCTTATTCTGCCAGATGTTGTTATTTATTATTGGGTTTTGTGCCAGCAAAAGCACCTTACCTTTGCGATGATATAGACAAAGGTGTATTCTTTTTTTTTTTGAAATGTTCTCTTAAAGAGTGTGCCGTGGCTCTACCAGCAGTAGGGGGCAGCCTCATGCAAGAATTAATGTGAAAATGGTCTCAGCTCGACGCTTGCTTGTCAAGGCTGTTCAAGGCTGATGAGTCGCTACAGAGCAATAGATCCAGAGAAAAACACATGGAACAGTGTTGTGACTCCATTGATGTTAACGTCCAGTTGGATTTTAAGAGTACTTTTATGGGAGCTGTTTCAACGGTAGACACCCGCGCGACACCTCAACAGGTTACAGACATCAAACCAAGGTACAAAAGAACGAGCCAAAGAACGTACAATTGGCATTATCGGGCCGTCAAAAATGGGGCGAACGGGAACGTTCAAAGCAGTATAAGAGTTAATGTTGCATAAGGTTTCGCTTAAATTAAGTGTGTATTTGTAATTAACATTCAACCTTTTCAGATTGACATGGATATTACAGTATTTTAGCTTAACATTTCAACAAAACATAAAATAAAAGTTACATTCTCACAATGGTGTTCATATCAAATGGCAGCATCCAGTATACAATCAGAATGTGGAATAAAAATTAGAATACATTCTCTTGACCAAAGGAAAATAATACACAGTAGCCTACTGCAATTTTCTGTACTTTTACTTCTACTCTACTATATCTCAGAGGCAAATGTTATACTTTTACTTCACTACAATTATTTGAAAACTTTAGTTACTTTGTAGACTTTGATTATTATTACAAAACATACATGAAACCCTTCAGCTCTGTATACATTGGCCATTTGAAAATAAATGATCTACAAGCTCACAATGTATTTATTTTTTACTTTTTTTCCAAAATAATTTCTAAGTTGCACTATTGATAACTCAAGTAAAAAATGTGTGTAGCCTACTTTATCCACCACTGCCAGGAATACCAGCAATCCAGCACAGTACAATACAAACAGTAGCCACTTAGCTGCCAAGTTATAAATCATTTGGAACTCACCAGGGGCATCAATTGGGTATGGCAGGGGTATGCAGCTGCCATACCCTGGGTCCAGGGGGGGAATATATAAGCTACTTTTAAATATAAATCCATGAATGTCTCTTTGTCTATTTGTCTATCTATCTCTTTGTCTAATAAAGCCAGCAGTGCACACCTCGTGGCACACACTGCTTGCGCACAAGTAGGCCATGTGTGGCCTGCTTGTACGTGAGGCGCAAGTTGGCACATCGACAGAGTTCAGTTCTAGTTATTATTATTATTCTTTTTCCAAAATATTTATTACAAATAAATGAAAAAAGGAAATAATATCAGTCACCAGAACCAGGGACGAGTGATTTAGATTAATCTATCATGGTTAAAATTTTGTTTGGTGTTACAATGGGTTTGTATAGGAAGGGGGCATGTCTGATGAATGACTATTACATCTAAATACTGAATCAAGCAACGGTTACACATCGGCACTCCAAAACATTGCTATTCTGACCACCTAAACCTAACCTTAAACCTAACCTCAGTAAAACGAGCGCTGGTGAATGCTAACCTGGTGAAACGCTAACCTGCCGATGCTGGTGAATGCTAACCTGGTTTCAGAATGGTAACCCGCCCCCTCAAGCAACTTAAAAACTGTCCCAGGTGAGAAGTCTGATTAGACGATAACATTATTATTATTATTTAAGTGAAATATCCCTTTATAAATTTGTGTACTATGCACAGAACTGGATGGAGCTCTGTCATCATTAAGTATTTGTCTCATCAGCAAGATCTGCACAGTGATGGTGAAGAAAGAACTTGCGAACAACAACCATTTTGCCATATGAAATTAAATGATTTATTTATTTATTCATTAATTCTGGTAAAATTATTTTAGTTGATTATTATTATTCTGGATAGATATTTTGTATGTCCGTGACAAAAACACAGTGATGACCCCTTAGCTCTGATCATGAGTAGAAAAAAGTGGATGTGAATCCTGTTTCCATTTCATCTTTACAGTCGCGCAAATCTATCCTAATATAAATCAAAATCATCTACACATATATAGCTTGCTGCTTAGCAGGATTGGAAATTCAATGTAAAGATATTTGATTTGAACTGATGTGACAATAAAGATGATTCTGATTGTGATTCAGGTATGAGTTTTCTACTCTGTACAACCGCAAGCATCGCATCCCGACCTACTCTGCATACATCTACGACTTCAAGCAAAAAGAGGCAACTAGGCCTGAGGTCCCAAAATGGTTTGTCGAGCCTCAGGTTGGTACTTAAAATGGATGATATGTATGAGTTAACGTCTATCTCAGCGGTCATTATCGAGAAATAAACATCCCTACAGGATGATGCCACCGACTCGAATCGGAGGGGATCATCATCGCGAATGGATGTTTATTTCTCTACGAAAACTAAACTAAGTACTTCCTTGCTTCAGTAGTGAAGTAGTGAGTAGTCTTTTACTGCATCGTCTCCTCGCTTCAAATGTTTTCAAAAACATTCTTGTGAGCAACGTTTCGTTGTAAATGACATTGTGTGTTTATTTACATGGCTGTCATACAGTTTACAATTCATACAGTGCAGCAGGTGCTCTGAGCCTTTGATTAGGCAGCGGTCTGTTATAGAGCACAGCGGTCTGTTATCAAGAAATAACACACCGCTGTTCAGTGATTGACCAATCAGATTGACCAATCAGAATCAAACATTCAATCAAGCCGTGATATAATCATAAAACTCACTATACAGTACATTGCATAAAATACATGTAATGTATGGAATATCAGCCATACCAGGGCTAGATACACAGACTGTATACACAAGTTTCCAACGTCCAATCGTGCATTGCGCAGAAGGTGTGCGGCAGTTCCGGTGCCGCAGCCGAGAGTGATCTACAAGCTCTCAACGGTTGCATATGCGACGCGACGTGAGCTTGTATGTCTGCTGTTCTCCGGATGTCCCCACACATAATTCTACATAGGTGGATAGGTATTTTGTTTTCCGTTATTGGTTCAAAAGGTCTTTTAAAGAACAACTTTGGTTCTTTTACAAGAAGGGTTCATATTTTGATTGTAGAGAAAAGAAAATATGGGTGTTAGAATGTTTGAATTTACTTTGTTTTAGCGATTTTACTATTTTGATTTCAATGGGTGGGGGCATGCGTGCAAGTGCCTAAATGTATTTTTAGACACAATAATCCGGCAATTTCTTTGTTACTATTTACAACAACAGTAGTCACATCTGCCCATGAAAGATTGCAGTGCATCTTGGGAATAGGCTTATTGTGTCTTTAACAAGACATACAGTATTTAGCCACTTGCATGCATGCCCCCAACCTGGGGCATGCATGCAAATCAAAGTCATTCAAATCACTAAAACGAAAGAAAGAAGTAAACTAAAACATTTTAACACTCTTCTTTTCTCTAATGATTACTTAAAATATGAACCCTGGTTGTAAAACAACAAAGTTGTCCTTTAAAGTTTAATAAAGAATAAATTGCATCAACACATCTAAAAATAAGACTAAAATGTTAGGGAGGGACTAGTGGAGAAGAGATCCAGTAAAACTAAAAGAAGTCATTTAATGTTTGGTTGCACTTGTGCGTTGCGCTCTGAAAATCTTGTTTACTGTTGTTCTGATGTCATCACACTACAAAGTGCGGATTTCAAGTGTGATGACGTCACTGGGCCGCGACAAGTGCTGTCCCATTTCGTAGACCGCATTTAACCTACCCTTGGAATGTGCACAATGTTATCCTCGTTTTGAAGCATACACCAATGGTCACTTCAAGCACTCCGTTGGATAGTGGAGTCCCAAAATGCAACAAGCCCCCACGATTCAACCCGAATCAAAACGGAAACGACGAGTGTCCATCGCTTCAAACGTTTAGCACTAAAAGAGCTCTATAAATTATTTTTTCGTGCACAGAATTTTTAGAAATGTTTTAAGATATTTTAGGATAGTATTTAGTTGTTTTGTGTGTTTAATTGATCTGTTCTCTTGATCTGTTCTCGGCTTGGAGCATTGCATGTCCCGTTGCCCCGCCTCCTCCGTTGCTCTGTGGAACGGACGAGATGAGATACATGACTGTCTGATATGAGATGATTTGTTTGTTGTGGCTATAATTAACAGGCAATCCGTTGCATATTGTTTTCTTATGATTAGATATGAAATAAACTGCCTCTATACTAGTAAGATTACCTAATCGGGAGATAAGCGACTGTCAGGTCGCAGCGTGAGTTTAGAGTAAAAAAAAGTGTTTGAAAAAATCTGCCTGATGGTGGCGCTATATGGGACAGATCCAGTTGATGGCATGAGTGTAGACATATTGTATACCGATTTGTTTGATTTTAGGGCAAAATCTGTAGAAGTGTCCAAAAATGTATTTGAAAAAAATTGGCCTGATGTTGGCGCTATATGGGACAGATGTTGATTACATGAGCGTAGACATACCGGTACTGTGTGCCGATTTGTGTGATTTTAGAGCAAAATTTGTAGGAGCAGTGTCCACAAATGTGTTTTGCAAGAATCAGCCTGATGGTGGCACTAGCAGGCCATGTGAGAATTGAGTGGAGGTTGTGGTTTGGCAGGCAAGGAGTGTGTGTGCAAAATTTGGCATGGATCGGGGCAACGGTTGCGGAGATATGAGAAGGGCAAAAGTGTGACGTGTGACTGACAGACTGACGGACTGACTGTTTGACTGACTGACAGGCGGTGGAGGTTTTGATAGTAACTGCACATTTAGCCTCCCAGCCAGCACGCCCACATGGGTCCCGCATGGGTATGAGTTGGGCTTCCCTACATGGGCCCCACCTGGGAATGTCCGCGGTTTCCACAAGGGTCCCTCGTGGGTTAGCCCACGTGGGCTCAACGTGGGTTCTACATGGGCCCTGGGTTGGCCCCACCTCGGCAAATTTATATGGGACCCAGGTGGGACCCACTTGGGCTAGCCCACGTGTGCTCAACGTGGGTTCTACATGGGCTCTGGGTGGGCCCCACCTTGGCAAATTTATATGGGACCCAGGTGGGAACCACTTGGGCTAGCCCACGTGGGTTCTATGTGGGAATGTCCGCGGTTTCCACAAGGGTCCCTCGTGGGTTAGCCCACGTGGGCTGAACGTGGGTTCTACATGGGCCCTGGGTTGGCCCCACCTCGGCAAATTTATATGGGACCCAGGTGGGACCCACTTGGGCTAGCCCACGTGTGCTCAACGTGGGTTCTACATGGGCTCTGGGTGGGCCCCACCTTGGCAAATTTATATGGGACCCAGGTGGGAACCACTTGGGCTAGCCCACGTGGGTTCTATGTGGGAATGTCCGCGGTTTCCACAAGGGTCCCTCGTGGGTTAGCCCACGTGGGCTCTGAGTGGGTTCTGCATGGGTCCTGGGTGGGCCACACCTTGGTAAATTTATATGGGACCCAGGTGGGAGCCACTTGGGCTAGCCCACGTAGGCTCTGGGTGGGTTCTGCATGGGTCCTGGGTGGGCCCCACCTTGGTAAATTTATATGGGACCCAGGTGGGAGCCGCTTGGGCTAGCCCACGTAGGCTCTGGGTGGGTTCTGCATGGGTCCTGGGTGGGCCCCACCTTGGTAAATTTATATGGGACCCAGGTGGGAGCCGCTTGGGCTAGCCCACGTAGGCTCTGGGTGGGTTCTGCATGTGTCCTGGGTGGGCCCCACCTTGGCAAATTTATATGGGACCCAGGTGGGAGCCGCTTGGGCTAGCCCACGTAGGCTCTGGGTGGGTTCTGCATGGGTCCTGGGTGGGCCCCACCTTGGCAAATTTATATGGGACCCAGGTGGGAGCCGCTTGGGCTAGCCCGCATGTGCTCTACATGGGTTATACATGGGCCCTGGGTGGGCCCCACCTTGGCAAATTTATTTAGGACTCAGGTGGGAACCACTTGGGCAAGCCCAAGTGGTCCCACCTAGGCAATTCTATGTCTGAACCATAGGGGATAAATGTGGGATCCAAGTGGGCTCAACCTTGCTCCTAGGCAAATGTAAGTAGTTTCTGACTGGGCCTTCGATGTGCGATGGTTCCTTTTGGTCCTAGACATCAACCATATTAATAATTGTAAACAGTAAACACATGAAATATTTTTGCAAGGATGAAAGTAGACAATATATTTTGACAAAGTTTATTAAACAAAAACTTTGTTAATACAAACACAATGTAAATAAAGAGCAGCAGTGTCAAGAGCATGCAGTGTCAAAAGGCACAAATAGCAAATGTACATAAAGAACAGCAGTGTCAGAGTAAATATACATATGGTATATGTACATATGGTATATACAAAGAAAACACTTAAAATCACTTAAAAAAATGTAAAAAGGAGGGGAAAAAACAGCTCCACAGACAAACACTGTGTGTGTGGGTGTTGCATGAGCCAAGAGCCAGAGAACACACATCAAATGTACATAAAGAGAAGCAGTGTCACAGCAAATATACATACTGTATATGTACATGTGGTATATAAAAAACACACTTTAAAATGGAAAAAGCTGCTCCACAGACTGCAAACAGAACAAAATGATGGATAAGAATTGTCCAAAAACAAACACTGTGCGTGTGGGTGTTTCTTTGAGCCAACCACAGGGCAGCATTGTGCTGCTGAGGGGAGAGAAAGAGAGACAGAGACTTGGTCTACTGGGGAGGTGCATCATCCAGCTGAGGACGCTGTACAGTCTGACCTCTGACTCTGTTCCCACCTCTATCGCGAGCACCAATGAACCACTTGGAGATGGCCTTTTCTGCAGCCTGGTGGTTGGTCTCTTGTGTGATAGGGTTTTTCTTAAGTCCCCCTAAAAGAAATGACAAGAAGACAACTGTTAGAATGATGGAATATGAAACCTTTTTGAGTGACATCAGTTCCAATTTTTTTTCACCCCGTTTCCTCTGCTGTATATTTTAATCAGGAACACTCATTTATTGCAACAATTGTAATACAGTTAAACTTGGCATTAAGGATGTTCCCTGAATGTTGTTCATGCTTGCTTGCTATGCAAAACCAGGGAACTTTAAGCAAAAACCCCCATAGGGTTACAATAGTAGTACAATAGCAATATTTTGACATGTTAGCTTGGGTGGATGCTGGGGTGGAGGAGGCAGCATATCCAAGATCAAAACCAAGGAGAGCTATAGTGAATGCAAGTCGTATTTAAAGGAGCCTCCCGTACAGAGCGAGAGCTCAGATTGGATTGTAATGGATTGTAATTGGATTGTAATGATCAGCAGATCTGTGAATGAGGAAAAGGAAAAGGATCTAACTGACAGCTGGTTACAGTTGAGGCGGGCGAGACTCACGTGTGAAGCATAAACTAACACCATTATTCATACTGTGGCATGCCTTAAAATTAAAACATTTAATTAAAGTGACATATAAAGTAAAGTTACACAAAGCAATTCAATACTCAAACATACCATATATGACATCATAAAGGCGCAGGTCTCTGAACTTCCTCTTGTCGTTACGTCCAAAAAGGTTGAACTGTTTTGCCAGATCATGTGACAGGAGGTACGACATCATTCGTCTGGTAGCATCATCCAGCGAAACACCTCCGATATCACCCACCATGGCAACCTGAGTGTATGGAAAAAGTCACAGGAAGGAAAAGCTGTAAGTGAACAGCAACAAGCAGTCAATCTATCTTATCACACTTTCACTGCTTGCTCCATTTCCCCCCACTAACATGTACCAATACAATACTAGCACATTTTCAAGTGAATAAGATTCAAACTTACAACTCCAGACAAGAACGCAGAGTCGCTCAGCTTCTCGTTCATGGAATCGACATCCGCAACGGTTTTCAGTGGGAAGTCTACTCCTGCAGGTGGTTCCAACAACGACACAGCCAGAGGAGGAGCCTGGTTCCTGAGCACCTGGTTCACTAACGCCGTCAGCCTTTTGAGATCCTCCTGCGTCTTCTCATACTGGATCAGGAGTTTTTCATACAACTCCACTACACTGGAATTGGGAGTGCTCCCACTCTGCCTTTCAAGTGGAGCTCCTCACTCTCGGGGACCCACGTGCACTGCTTGGACTCTGGTCGTCACTCGAGCGGCTCACTCTCGGGGACTCACGTACACTGCAACTCTGGCTTTGATTCGCCGTCGTTTGGTCCGAGCACAACCAAGTGATTCCATGATGCCACAAAATCTGTAACACAAAAATAATAATGCTTAAAATAATGTATATTGATTTGAATATTGTATAGCCACCCAGCTCCTGGTGAATCATGGTGAAGGAATACTTGAAGTGATCAACTCGCAATAGAATACATAGCATTCTTATTTTAGTAGTCTCAACTTGCTGACAGATTAATTCATTGAACGATTATCAGGGATCAGGAAACGGGTTCACTAGAAATAGGGATCAAACAGGGATCACTAGAAACGCTTGAATAATTTTGAAGCCAACTAATGTGATTGCCGATCTGCAAACTCACAACACATTGCATAGCGGTGCGATTTGACCTTGTTGATCGGCTATTGTTAAATAGCTGATGTAAATACTGGTTAAATGATTTTGATGCAAGTATGAACTTTTTAGGATGTGATCCTATTCAGAATATGTAATTTTGAACCACTGGTGCAGTGCTTCAAAATTAGGGGTCCAATGGGGTCCCCAGCAAAAAGTTAATCTAAGGATCAAAATGTATCTAAATTTAACCAATTATATATACATGATGAATCAGCTATTTGAAAATAACAATACAAATGATACACCGCTATGCAATATGCTGTGAGGTTGTAGATTGGCAACCCCTTTATAAAAAAAACATTGGTCAGAAACTAAATAAGTTTGAAATTAGTCTAGCCTTTCTAGTGAAATATCCCTGTAAGAATCTGATAACTGTTCAATCTATCAACAAGCGTAGAGTGATCCATTATGCATTAAATTGCTGGTTTTACCACTTCAAATATGCTATGCATTCTTCTGAACCAAATGATGAAACCAGACAGCACTGATTCACACTCTCACAGTGAAGAATCTCAGCAAAACTTGTGACCAGACAGTGGTCCCAAAAGGGCTTACCAACTAGTAGCTCGCATGATGTGACTATGCCATTAAGCTAGATGCAGAATACACCAAAATTAGAGTGACAATCTTTAACTCAAATATTTGCTTCTGGGGGTCCCTGGAACAAAATATTTTGCGTTGGGGGTCTGTGACCAAATACATGTCATTTTGGTGGTACTCTACATGACAAAGAATGGGAACCACTGCTAGCAACATATGTTTTTTGTTTAAAAAAAAAAGGATTTAAGACGTGTAGATATCTATACCTATATCAGTGGTTAATTGAGGACCCCCAAAATATGTATTTGGCCACGGACCCCCATCTCAAAATAGTTTGTTCCAAGGATGGACCCCCAGCGCAAATTATTTTGTTCCAGGGACCCCCACAAGCAAAGATTTGAGTTAAAGACTTTCACTCTAAATGTCTCACATAAAGATACTTTAATCCCTTTAAAAGAATTTGACCCCTCCCCCCCCTCTCTCTCTCACACACACACACACACACACACACACACACACACACACACACACACACACACACACACACACACACACACACACACACACACAGTGGTGGATAATGTACTGACATTTTTTACTTGAGTAGAAGTATCAATACTGCAATGTAAATGTACTCAAGTAAAGTCCAGAATTAAAAAAGTATGAAAGCATTTGCATCAAAATGTACTAAAAGTACCAAAAGTAAAAGTATAAACTGTTTGAAAATAGCAGGTATATAAGCCTATGCGTTGTGAGCTTGTAGATAGGCTATTTTCAAATAGCCATGGTATAAAATAAAGTAGGCTAAAGTATGTATGTTTTATATTATAATTATATCTGCAAAGTGACTAGTAACTAAAGTTTTCAAATAAATGTAGTGGAGTAAAAGTAGGCTACAATATTTGGATCCGAGTTGTAGTGGAGTAGAAGTAAAAGTATTGGAAATACTCAAGTAAAGTACAATTACCTCAAAATTGTATTTAAGTAAATGTACTTAGTTACTTTACACCACTTTAAACCACTTTACACACACACACACACACACACACACACACACACACACACACACACACACACACACACACACACACACAATCGAAGAATGAAGATTGAATAATTGAAGAAATGAAAAAAGCAGCAAAAATGATGACACGCAGTATGCAGTTCATGTTTCGTTGTAAGATAGCACACACTAGCAGCAGCTCTGCAGTACCTGTGAAATTCTGTCTGTATGTCTTTGTGTGTGGACTAACCGCTCTGGGAATTCAAATAACAAAGGGCTGCATCTGATTGGCCAGTTCTCCCTGCCCCCCCCCCCCCCTCTCTCTCTCTCTCTCTCTCTCTCTCCCTCTCTCTCTCTCCACTGTGAAAGGGGCGGTTCTGATTCTGTTGAAGTCTATTGACTGCAGGGAGTTTATGGAGCAGTATAGGCCTAATTATATAGGCCTAATCTGTAGTTTTATAATTTAATGTATTTTTGTGTGTAATCCACTTTTAGAGGTGTTTTATAATTTAAGCTACTTTTAAACTGTGCAAAATGAAATTAAATCCATGATAGTGGAATGCATTGTTTCCATATGTCCTAGAGAAAAAAACATAACGGTTAAAATACAAAGTCAGAGTTAAAACAGTACAACTGCATTTTGATAAAGTTCATATTCTCTTGAGATTTAGTAGACAAAAAAGAAAACTAAAGACTCAGTTATCTTTTTTTTCCTCTTATCTCTCCTTATGTCCTATGGACAATGGTGGAAAAAAGTAGTCAAATATTTTACTGATAAAAGTATCAATATGGCAGTACAGAAATACTCTGTTACAAGTAAAAGTCTGGAATACAAGATGTACTTAAAAGTACGAAAGTATTATCATCAAACTGTTTGAAAATGTTTGAAAATAGCACATCTGCTGCCAAAAATGTGGGGGTTTGATATACATTGTAGGCTACTATGTATAAGCTACTGTAACAGAACCTCAATAAACAATTATTAAAAAAAATAGCACATCTACAAGCTCACAACGTGCCGCATCTTCGGTATAAAATAGGGCTAAAGGGCTAAAGTGGATTAATGTAGCCTATGTTTTATAATATAATCACTTATATCTGCAAAGTAACTAGTAATTAAAGTTTTCAAATAGTTGTAGTGGAGTAAAAGTCAAAGTAGGATATTGAAAATTGGACACTGAAAATAGATTATCTACAAGCTCACAACGCCTCACTTTGCGCACACACACACACAACACATTGTTGGAGTAATCCTGTCTTTATTTAGTCAAGTTTTAGTTGTCAGTACACTTAGTCATAGTTTTAGTAATCAGGGCTTAGTTTTTTTTTGTGAAAAAAGGTAATAAAATAAAAAAAAAGACTGTGAAATGGCAAATGAACAAGTGACTTTTTGTGGCTGGACTGGACAAGTGAATGTGAAATGTACTAGTCCAGAGGACACTGTGCCTCAAAAGGTTAATAATAAATAGCAAAAATAGCAGATCTACAAGCTCAAAACGTGTTGTAGTTTGAGTTGAGTCTGACGGGGTCTCAGACTCAGACATATCAAACGTGTCAAACTTGAATTAACTCATTCTGAGCCCAGGACATTAACGGATTAGGGGGTCCAGAGTGCCCCCTCCCGGCCCCATTAACGGCCGCTGTCTTATTTTGAAGGCCAGAAGTCTAGACCGGAAGTACTTCCGGTCTGACGTCATCGGATCGTGCGACGGAACCGATCATTGTTTACGTGGTGCCATGCTGGATCGGCTCGGAGATACTCACCATGTGTTTTATAAACTTCCATCTGCCTCCATCTTCGCTTCTAAAGTGTAGTTTTGAGATAATGGACATTAAAGATGAGATTTCCCGTCCACCTCAATGTTACAGGCTGACTATTGTGTGCTCGTGGAGCCGTGATGATGACAAATCAGCGCGGATTTCGTCTCCGGAGCGTCGGCCATTGTACTCGGTATTTTTACTCGCCGTTACAGTAATAGATTACTTTTCGCGCGATATCGCGTGAATGGCACTATAAATACTCTATTACTTTTCACGCGACATCCCGTGAAAGGCGCTGATTGAGTTAAAATGGTTGAGAATCAGTGCAGTCTTCTTTTACTGGGGTCCTTAGCATATCTTTTCAAATGGGAGAGGTTAGACGGCTATTGTACCCCCAAAACCGGTTTGCCACTTCACAGTTAGGAAGTGAGCATCGTCAAGTCGTATTTATATTTAAATGCCATATATTTGCATTCAAGTTTAGACAACACACACACACACACACACACACACACACACACACACACACACACACACACACACACACACACACACACACACACACACACACACATACAAGACCATGATAGTGGAATGCATTGTGTCATTTGATAAAGTTCATATTCTCTTGAGATTTAGTTGACAACAAAGAAAATGAAAGACTCTTACTCATACTGTCTACCGATGTGCATGATTTGTGGGCAACATCTCTATGGGTAGTTTACATAAATGGATTTTGCAAACATCTACCTCATGGTGGCGCTAGAACAGGGCCAAGTGAAAAATTGTGGGGCAAAGGTTCTGAATTGGGATCCAGGGAGTGTGTGTGTGCAAAGTTTGGCAGAGAAAAAGCCAACGGCACCGGAGATTAGCTAGAAGACGGACGGACGGGCGGACGGACGGACGCACGCACGCACGTGTGTGCGTGCGTGCGTGCACATGGACGCACACACGCACGGACGGACGGACGGACGGACGGACAGGGGCTAAAACATACTCTCACTTCCATCCCATGCCCAGTTATCCCACATGTAGCCCATGCGTGAACCACGTGGGCAAGCCCACTTCCATCCCATGCCCAGTTAGCCCACATGTAGCCCATGTGGGAACCACGTGGGCTTGCCCACTTCCATCCCATGCCCAGTTAGCCCACATGTAGCCCATGCGGGAACCACATGGGCTTGCCCACTTCCATCCCATGCCCAGTTAGCCCACATGCAGCCCATGCGGGAACCATGTCGGCTTGCCCACTTCCATCCCATGCCCAGTTAGCCCACATGTAACCCATGCGGGAACCACGTGGGCCAGCCCACTTCCATCCCATGCCCAGTTAGCCCACATGCAGCCCATGCGGGAACCACGTGGTCCAGCCCACTTCCAACCCATGCCCACTTAGCCCACATGTAGCCCATGCGGGAACCACGTGGGCCAGCCCACGTCCATCCCATGCCCAGTTAGCCCACATGTAGCCCATGCAGGAACCTCGTGCCCCAGCCCACTTCCATCCCATGCCCAGTTAGCCCACATGTAGCCCATGCGGGAACCACGTGGGCCAGCCCACTTCCATCCCATGCCCAGTTAGCCCACATGTAGCCCACGCGGGAACCACCTGGGCCAGCCCACTTCCATCCCATGCCCACTTAGCCCACATGTAGCCCATGGGGGAACCACGTGGGCCAGCCCACTTCCATCCCATGCCCAGTTAGCCCACATGTAGCCCATGCGGGAACCACGTGGGCCAGCCCACTTCCATCCCATGCCCAGTTAGCCCACATGTAGCCCACGCGGGAACCACCTGGGCCAGCCCACTTCCATCCCATGCCCACTTAGCCCACATGTAGCCCATGTGGGAACCACTTGGGCCAGCCCACCTCCATCCCATGCCCAGTTATCCCACATGTAGCCCACGTGGGAACCACTTGGGCCAGCCCACTTCAATCCCATGCCCAGTTAGCCCACGTGTAGCCCATGTGGGAACCATGTGGGAAAGCCCACTTCCAACCCATGCCCAGGTATCCCACATGTATCCCACGTGGGACCCATGTAATTTGCCCACATCAAGCCCATGCCCACGTGGTACCCAAGTAGCCCAACTCGTACCCATGCGGGACCCATGTGGGCGTGCTGGCTGGGCTAGTGCATTGTTATATTACAAACAGGCTTGATTTCATGCTCTTTATAGATTATAATATTAATTCTGTTGATTATGTTATGGTTGTTCTGTTCTTAGGTCCGACTTTTGTTTGTGATTGAGTAAGCATTCTGACTAAATGAAATCAATCTGTTTATTATAACAATTAGTTAAAAGTATAGCCTTATACCAAGTTTTATACTATTGCATATTCTATTAGCATACTATTATGAATTCAGATTTTCCCGTGTATGGTGTTATGTGTGTTAGTTTATCTGGAATTAAATAAACAATCTACCACCGAGTTCCCGTGGCAAAAAGCCATGAACTTCGAGCTCCTGCTGGGCACAGCCAGGTATGGTATTTGAGCGTCGGGTTTACAGTAGTAGCCTTTAGGACATGCACTTACATCATAGCCTATGCCAGAGAATATGTGATTCCATCTGACTATGGGATTGTGGGTGGCATGCGATTGGGCATGTGAGTGGCATGGGAACAGGTATATGATGTACCGTCATTTCTTGCAGTAATTTTCAGTAAATATGTTTGCGCTCATCCTCTCCTGTGTGTGATTTATAATAGCCTCTTATCTAAATTGGCGCTATTAAAACATGTCAGCTAATAATGAACCGATTCGGAATAATAATAGGAATAGGCTATTAGTCTTTCCCTTACAGATCTTATGTAGGTTATGTGAAACAGTAACATAACGGTAGCCTATTGACAATTTGTGATTTAGTTAAATCATTTCGCATTATAGGCTACAAACGTTAATGATGGGGGAACAATTATTTTTGCTTTATTCTCAGAGGTTTCTGCCGTTATCATCCCATTACTTGGGCTCGGGTGCAGCTCTCCACTGCTCTGTAATATACAAAACAGAGGCTCAGAACTCCAATAGCTAAATGACATTTAGTGAAAATGCTTTATTCTCTCACCAAAGCACTATAAATGTATGTAAAATGCTGCGGCAGCTGAATGCAATGGATTTAGGTTGATTATCCGCGATGTTGCGGGTGATCAACCTGCTAAATATAGGCTAATTATGCAACGGTATGAACAATAGCCTATGAATATCGGTCTGATAAACTGTCCTATATGTGCTAAAGGGCTTGGCTAGAAGAATGACTGTAGAATCTATAAACCTTCAATGTCAAGAAACAGAACAGACGCAGTTTCTTATTATTCCCTTGTCACTGTGACATCACAGGTGATATCACAGGTGACATCACCTATGTAAAAGTCCATATGGGTATTCACCAGAATCCCTTTTATGCCCATATATGAAGATCCCTGATGTCATCGATATATATCACTGGCCAGATGGCCAAGAAAATGGCCCATATCTGTGTGGCTGGTTCAGATAGGGATCTCCATGTATGGGCATAACATATTGTATGTATATGGATACACATTATTATTAATAAAGGAGAAAATAAAATAATGGGCATTCCCAGAAACAAAATACCTTTTATGCCCATATATGGAGATTTCTGATTCAAGTTGTGCTTGTAGATCTGCTATTTTCATTACTTCTTGAACATTTGTTTTCTAATTCATGGATTTATTCATCTTTTAATCATAACATTTCGTTTTTAATTAATTCCTATTTTGAAATAATAATTAAAAACAAGATGTAGGAAACCAAAAAGTAAGGGACTCAAATGTATCCGTGACCCACAAATGGGTCCTGACCCAGCGTTTGGGAACCAGTGGTCTAGGGCTAGGCTATCAGTTTGTTCCACAGAGCAATGTAGAAGGCCGTCCCAGGTCGAAAACCAAACGCCTTGGACGGATGACATGACTGTCACTGCCCGCCTAAGTCATGCTGGTTCTCTCAATTTCCTTGAACGTCGCGACGATATTTTAAAATAGGCTCTGTCATGGTGAATTGACGTTTAAAGAACAAAATACTATCCTAAAATGTCTTAAAAGTTAATTCTACGTCACAAAAAAGAAGTTTGGGGGCGTTTAAGATGGTTTAAAAGTACAGCAGAGGAAAAACATGACGGACAATAAAACATGTCCTTGATCCATTACGTTATCTGCTCATCTGCCCTGCACTGTAGATTGTGGAAAGATCCTGGCCTGGAGATATGACCATTGAATCTGAGCTGTCCAGACTGTATTCACGTGACTACGTGAAGGACGTGATCGGGAGGGATCAGGCTCTCGACAAGGACTACGTGTCATCTGGCTTCGACCGCGGACACCTCCTTCCCGTGTTCCACCAAATGACTGGTTAGATTAACTTCTTAAATATGGGTTGCTGTGATTTTTCATCCCATAAAACATTATCATCAAGTATTTTTATTATACTTGGAGGAAGATTATTATTATTAGTAAAGTGTACAGAAAGTGTTAAAATTATGTTTTTAACTGGCTTATAAGTCAAAACTCATCAACAACAATCCGAGGCACCTTTGGCCTCGGATTGAGTTTTGACTCCATACGTTGACCATAGTCCTTCTTTGCCTTTGAGATGGCCACTCTGAGTGTGTAGCGTGAGTTGTTGTATTCCTCCACTGATCCTGTTTTATGGGCTACAGATCTTGTGTGGAGAGCTGCACGTACTTGTTATCCTTGGCTTCTTGTTTGGCATTAACTTTATATTCCTGACTGGAACAACAGCCTCTGTACACTCCCTAATGTAGGTGGTTACTTTGTTGGTGTAGTCGTCTAGATTCCCAGACGACTTGAACGCCTCCCAGTCCGTGCAATCAAAACAGTCCTGCAAGATCGCCTCTGATTGGTCAGACCACCACGAACAGTCCTGTGCACCGGGGGCTCTCTCTTCAGTCTCTGCCTATAGGCACCCTGGCCACAATAACAGGCAATTAGGTGTCCTTTGTCAGAATCCATGTTTTTGTTTGGATATTGTTTATTAAGAGCACAACCGAAGGGTAGGGAGAAGTAGAACAGTTTTTCTCGCCAGTGAGGAATACACCACACTGTGAAAAAACAATAACATCCGGTGAAATTCTCCCGGCGGAAGTAGCACCGTTCAATGCCGTATCAGCCTATGGTCGTAAACAGGCGTTTCTCTTCGCAGATGAGTAAGCCTGGCTACGCGAGGCTAGCCTATAGGCAGGGAGCATGAGGATTGATCAGTAGTCTGATTTGCCAAAAGCAGGGTGGAGGAGGGCTCTGTAACCATCCCGGAAGAGAGTGTGTTTTGCCTTGCATCTTGAATGGAATATGTTGGTGTAATTTGGGCATTATTTTGGTGTAATTGGCGTGATTAAAGTCCCCGGCAATGACCAGCGCAGTGTCCGGCTGAGCCGTCTCCTGTCTGCTGATCAGCCCATGAAGTTGCTCGAGTGCAGCGTCCTTGTTTGCATGCGGTGGAATGTAAACAGCGGCTATCGTGACTGATGTAAACTCACGAGGGAGCCATGCAGGACGACACTGCAGCAGGAAACACTCCAGGTTTGGGGAGCAAACTGAATCAACAGTTGAGATGTTTCCCTCATGACACCAGGCCCGGTTCACCATGAGACATACGCCTCCACCCGTCTTCTTCTGTGCGAGCTCCGTGTCCCGATCTGTCCAGAGTAGCCCATGGGCTCAATGGCATGGCTTGGTGTTTCAGCCGTCAACCAGGTCTCTGTGAGACAGATCACATTACATGTCCTAATGTCGGGCTGGAAGAAGACTCGCGCCTGTAACTCACAGAGTTTGTTCTCCAGAGACCAAACTCCAGCCAGCGGCAGGCTAGGAAGTGGGGCTCTATGGGCTCGCCGCCTCAGCCGGACCGGAGTCCACACACTGCATAACAATTTGGCACACGCACACACGCACGCACACACATGCATGACCACAGGATCAAAAGGTGGTCATGATTCATTGCAATCCTGGATGGCTTGGTTCTAGGCTTAAAATAAATATTTTTGTAAAAGTCTATGGGGAAAATCACTGTCTTTCCCTTCTGTCTTTTTATCCCCTGAGCAGTTGACAGCTGTGTATCCACCTTCACCCTGACCAACGCAGTTCCCCAGAACCCCAGAATGAACCAGGTCCTCTGGAAGAATCATGAGAACATCATCATAGACTTGTACAAGTATGGAGAAAGATTATGTTACATCATTTGTGGGGAAAAAAACAGCGCCGCCAGTCCTCCTGGTGAACGAAAAACCCTTTTTTGGCTAAAAGTGCAAGATGTGTTGCATAATTCACTTGCAGAGCAGATTCGAGCATTTTTAGAAACAGAATGCACACACGTGCAAGTTTGCAGTAGTCGATCTACATAAACTCAGCACAAAAAGAAAGGAAACTTGACTTCGGTCCATTATATCTCCCCTTTAATAATACCAATTTGTATTGTGTTATGTATCATTTTTATCATTGATTCGTCACCTTTACAAGGAGGTACAGTTTGTAAACATCGGGCATTCGTGGAATGAGCACCACAGCCAAATGTGTGGGTAGCGCCGACCCAAAGTTTGCCAATATTCGGTCAATTATATCTCCCCTTTAATTATACCAAATGGTATTGCGTTTGATATCATTGTTATCGTTGATTTGTCACCTTTACAACGAGGTACAGATTGTAAGGATCTGGCATTAGTGGAATGAGCAACACAGCCAAACGTGTGGGTAGCGCTCCTCCAAAAATTGTCAAAATGGCCTGCAGGCCTGCAATACTGTTCTTTTGGTGTTCACCTTTGTTGCTTGGAGCATTGAATGATTGCACTCTCCCACAGTAATAAGGAAAAGAAAAAACAACACATATTGGCCATTTTTACACTTTGTTAATTTTAATCTCAGTGTCAGGGAAGCCCAAAACGAGAGTAAATGCCAGCAAAACAGTATTGCAAGCCTTTTGGCAAAATTTTGGTCGGTGCTACCCACACGTTTGGCTGTGTAGCTCATGCCTCGAATGCCTGATGCTTACAAGCTGTACCTTGTTTAAAGGTGACTAATCAACGATAAAAATTATATAAAGTACATTAAATACAAATTGGTATTATTAAAGGGGAGATATAATGGTCCAAAGTCTAGTTTCCTTTCTTTTCGTGCTGAGTTTATTTGTAAGTATTTATTTTCCGTGACTACATTATTATTCTTTGTGAGTAACCAATACAAGGCTACAAATGCCAATTTACATGAGTGTACATTGCAGTTGCAAGCGCTCAAATCAAGTTAAATTTTTTCAATGTCCCCTGCTCGCTCAGTGCAGGTTTTGTAACAGACGTATTGCAAAATATGTAACAATATCCGCAATAGAGCTACGAAGTTTGACGTCATTTACACATCCTATACCTGGTTCCTGTTTTTTTTTTCCCCCAATTCTGAATTCCCATAGACCTTTTTCATATCGCGTCATATAAGAACTGTGTTCCAAAGATAAACAAATGATCTCAGCGGTTTCACTCATATGGATATGAAGAATCAACTGATTAGCGAAAACGCTAGGGTTACTAGCTAGAAACAGACTGTATCAAATGAGTGACTGACTACTTCTGCGGACCGGGGGATGAGCGAGTGACGCCATAACTTTGTTAATCTATAGTTTTGCGAATTTGTGATGTGTGTGTGCAGAGTTGTGCTCTTGTAAGACGTTGTGATGTTGTGATCGATTTGAATCTGGATTACAAGTTTGCATCTGTGTGTTTTTGCGTGTGATTTTTTCTCTGTCTTTTTTTAGCGGTGGTACACCGTCTCCTATGCGCAGGTATGCGTGTGTGTGTGTATGCATGCATGTATGTAGCCTGCAATACCGCTGGTGACCAACGTGGCGCTGTTGCATCTCACACACACACACACACACACACACGCATGCCCACACGCACGCCTGCCCGCCCGCCCACACACACACACACACACACACACACACACACACACACACACACACACACACACACACACACACACACACACACAGTCTCTCACACACACACACACACACACACACACGGTCTCTCACACACACACACACACACACACACACACACACACACACACGCACACACGCACCACCGCTCACTTCAAACTTGGTTTGATTTTTCTTTGTGTGACGGATAACAAATTGTTTGGATCGTGTACTACTTGTGCTCAAATCAAATCTATTTGCTCACAAATTATGCAACATATCTATCTCCATATACAGTAATGAAGCCTGTCACAAAGTCTACGTTCTGGTCGGAGCCATGCCGTCCGCCAACACGCTGATCAACGGTCGTGTGAACGTCCCGGACTACCTGTGGAGCGCCTTCTGTTGCGTGAACAACAGAGACGAGCCGTTGGCGAGCAGCGCTGTGAGGGCCAGGAATGCTGCGGACAGTGAGATGGAGTGGTATAAGCTGGGCGAACTGACAGAGAAGCTGAACGACTCCCCCAGCCTGCAGGGAGTAGGGGAACTGTTCTACAACAGCTGCAGAAGACGCGACGGCAAGCCTGATAGGGGGAAATTTGTTGTTCGTGTCAAACCTGTTGCCAATATGTGGGCATCAGCAAATGGTTCATGTAGACCTGCAAAGAGGACCTGAAAAGGGGGTCCACTGCTCCGAGATTTTCGCAGACTAAAACTATAAGACAAGAAATGTTCTTCGACTACCCTTTTTCACAGATGAAAACTGAATTAACGCATCATCAGTGTTGGGGAAGTTACTTTGAAAGCGTAACTTGTACAGTTTACAAGTAACTCACCATGGCAGTAACTTGATCAATTTAAAGTTATAGCCTACCCCTGGAGAAATTTAACTTTTCAAACTTACATAGTAAGTTTCAAGTTACATAGAAAAAGTAACTTGAGTAACTTGAGTTACTTTTGTTTCAGCATTAAATTGAAAATGTACATTTGGTGTACATGAAACAAAATATAATGTCCTACAAAAAAAGTCACATGCTAGCAGAAATATGCTTCTCAACTGAGTTTTATGTTTTATTACAAAAAGGTTGACATTTTCTTTTGTAAACATATGTGTTCCTAAAATAAAATTCCACAAAAAAAGAGGATCTGTTGAGGATACTGTATGACATGTCATCTTCAATTTGATCACATCTAACCCTAACCCTATACTATACCCTATACTATATATATTAATTAAACTGTTACATGACATTTGATCGTCAATCTTAACAAAACTTAAATGTAAAATAACTTCGCTTGTAACTTCTTGTAACTTGTAACTTGAGCCAAAAACTACCCAAAAAGTATCTCAGTTACTTGACGAGTTACATAAATATGAATGTAACTCTGTTACCAACAAGTTACAGCAAAATGCAGCTTAGTTACGTAACTCAGTTACATGTAACTTTAACTTCCCCAACACTGTGCATCATATAAACTAAGTTATGATGACTAAAACTACAATTAATACATATTACTGACAATTTCGTCAACAACCAAAATGTTAGGGAGGGACTAGTGGAGAAGCTTGGCCTAGTGGATGGAAAACAGGGACGTGCTGGCCATTGGGAAAAGCGGGACAACAACGAAATATAGGCCTAATTCATGTAATTGGCCCACTGGCTTGTCACTTGTCATGATCTGAAATGGCAAATCTTTGAGTAGCAGCAGCGCTATACAGAGAGAGATCTCTCTCTATAGCGCGCAATGAGGGCCTCTCCAACTCTTTTTCCCGGGCTGAATCAGGGGCCCAGCACGTCCCTGATGGAAAATGTAGATCTAAATGCAGTAACTGAGGAACAATCATATTAGGGAGAAATAAGGTAAAACAAACTGCCAAATTGTTATGCAGTGGATACAAACACCAAATGTGGTACACACATTCATAGGGTGTAACTCACCAAGGGGTGCCCAAAATTCTGACCCATAAAAAAAAAAGAAAAAAAAAAAAAAATGGCTGTCAGAAATGATGATTCCTAAGAGGTGATATAATCCCATTTGGCTTAATGTTCTTTTACATTTTTTACATAAATGTGTTAAATATGTTAAATAAACTAAATGACCTTCCACACTAATCTTTCTCTGAGTGAACTTTTTGCATTGTGTCCTTATAACTGTTTCCCTTTGCATAGTAGGCTACTGTGTTTTATCTGTCTGCCATTCACAGTGTTAGTAGTGGCGTTATAACTAACAGCACTATGTAACAGTGTTAGGTTTTGATGTAACGGAGTAACCTAACAAATTACTTTTACAATATAGCAGGATCGTTACAAAGTTTCTTTTTCCAAAAATAACGGCGTTATTTAGTTACATTTAAGACGTATATTTCCCTGTCCTTTCTTTTGCCACAAAGGCAAAATAATCCACCTGACACATTTGTGCTGTTTCCTGAATGAATGCGCTCCTCAGTCCCCTCTGTCAAAGGAGACATGCACAGGTCCCACTCGCCACTGAATGTTAAAAAAGGTGACCGACCAAAAATGTGTTGCAGTTTGTGGTGGTTGCGTATTCAGTTTACAGTTTTATATAGGTTGCCACTTTTGGTGTAACACTGGGTGGCGAGTGGCGGAAGGGAGGACTATCTGTGCTCATGTCTTGTTTACATATCATTTACAGTTGTGCATGCATGGCAGGGCTTGAGAGACAGAGAGGTTGCGTTTTAGTATGGAAGTATTCACACTATTTTGGGATTTACTGGTGAAACCAACTAGGTTTAACGTCAATGCAAATCGCCATGGTGAAGTCCAGCAGTCCACTACACTCTGTGACTCCGGTAGGCTGTTTTATGTTTACCAAACAGAATGTTGTTTTGGCCGATTTGGAAGTTAATTAATAAAATGAATTAATAAAAGAGCTGTAGTGGATATTAACTATTGTGTATACTAGTAAGACACCTCAGGGTGTCATGCGCCAATTCTTGGCCATCTGACCAGTGATGTATATGGGACCAGTTACTCATATATGGAGACCCCTGCATGATAGTCAACAATGTTATGTCAAAACATGCCCATATGCGCATTCCCAGATATGTCCTTAACTCATTCCCTGCCAGGCCCGATAGTCCCGAGATTATTCCAATGTCTTTCCCCGCCAGGCCCGATAGTCCCGAGAATTCAAAAAAAAAAAAAAAATTCAAAAAAAATGTTTGACCCCAAAAAATGGAGTAGGCATGATAGCAATCGCGAAATTGCATGTTTAACCCCCATAGCAACCCCATCTTTCAAGCATGGCAGCCATTTTGGCAGCCATCTTTGTTAAACATAGTGGCTGTTATCTCATGAATGCCTGAACGGATTTCCATTCGGATTTTTTTGTTTGAAAGCTGTGAGCAATGTGGACACACGTGGTGCATTATCTAGGCATGGGTGTGCATGATCCGTGCACACCCAATTACATGGAAGTCTATGGAGACGAATGGCAGGTGGGAGTACGGAGGTATGTTAAAATGGCGGTCAATGTGTTAATATTGATTACATAATATCCTTAATAATGTCCTTAATATTGATAATATAGGAATCTCCATATATATGTATAAAATGTATGTTAATTAGTAAAGTCAAGAAGGGCCTTGGCGAGTTAGGGCCTGGGTTACCTATAAGCAGGGCCTTGGAGAGTTAGGGCCTGGGTTTGATGCCTGGGGATCTCCATATAGGGGCATAAGGGGTCCTTTATTAATATATAATCCATATACATATATGGACTTAATATTAACGGAAGGTAGGGTGTAAATCAGAGTAAAGCAGGCTTTTGGGCCAGTTAGGGCCTGGGATTGATGACATCAGAAAGTGGAACAGGAAGTGTTGTACCCAACTTGTGCAAGGATTTGAAAATGTGTTTTAACTCTATTACTGCCAGATGTTTTATGTATTTATTGGGTCTGGTGCCAGCAAAAAGCGGCTTACCTTTGCGACGTTATAGTAGATAGATAGACATTTATTTATTTATTATTATTTTTATTATTTTTTTGATTGTGCAACATAAACTTTGGCAGACCAGGCAGCAGAGGGCGGCGTCATGCAAGAATTAATGTGAATTTGGCCGTTATGTGTTGCCATCCATTGAGACCAGTCACTGGCCACAGAGCCACAGGGCCAGAGAAATCAACACGGAAGAGAATTGGTCTCCGTTGATGTTAACGTATAAGGGATTTTTAAGACCATCACTGCGGGCGATGTGATTACAGTACACGGCGGAGCGACCCCTCATCAGCTTACGGACATCAACAAGGTAAACGAACGAACGGCCGTATTGGCGCGGCGCGACACAGAGAATTGGGGCGAACGGGAACGTCCGTAGCAGTAAAACAGTTAATTGTCTGTAACGGAAAAAGTAGCTTGCTAAGTTACTTTTCTCTTTGGGTATAGCGGAGTAACGTATACCCAACACTGGTCATTCAATGTTATATGAGTTTTCAAAAAAAGGATCTCAATTTAAATAAGTCTAGTAGTGCTTACTTGATCTTATCCTTTTAGTTGACCGTGTACCAGTGAACTATACTGTCATGAAACTGTTGGGTGTGTGCACTGTGCACATGGGGTGATCACTGCCTACACAAAACTGGAGCACCTGGTGCGGCTTAGCATTTCTTATCAAATATCAGACAACGCCACCTCGATTAAATCGAGGACTTAAAATACTCAATAATCAGTACCATGTAAAATTAGGTTCCCCACAAACAAGAACGCAACAAGGTTTGAGACTTATAAGTTTTCCCCCAACACTAAAGGGTTTTATTAAACTTTCAGGCAACATATTTTAATAGCAATCAATAATTAAAAAGTAACAATATGCCATAATCAATAAGAACGTCAGTGTCATACATTCGATATCAAGCAACAATATAATCCATGTTAAAATAACTAAACCATTTGCCAAGAGGGGACAAGTCAAACAACAGAGCAGCTACACAGGGGGTTGCTAAGCTAAGATAGCAAAGCTAAAAAAGGAGAGCTAACTTAATGCCCAAGGCCAAACTAAAAGAAAACACACACACACACACACACACACACACGCGCAGCATGCAAGAAAATAAAGCGACACCGTGCAAAAGGGGTGATCGTGTTCACACAAAAGCCTTACTAGTAGGTGGGCTATTAGTGTCCTTATAGTGAAACCCCCCTGAAGCCTGTCTGGTTGTCTTCCTCAGCTCCCAGCAGCCCTCAGGTTAACAGGTTGGGTTTAGAATAGCATTTGGGTGGGAAACAAACAAGAAACAATATTAAACACAAGAAATGGCTCAAACAAAACAAAACACTAACTAAATTCTTAACAAAACAAAACAGCAGTGGTGGTCAATCTATGAAATGAAAAACATATTACTAACAATATCAAGAAAATCAAAGCATCAAGAGTCGAACACAAACCGCCATATACCTTGATTGTATTTAGTATCAGTCCCATGGATGGGAAACATGGATCTGCGTTCCCACAACTCAGCACACAAGCACAGCAGGAAGCATCATCGCCTTGAAAGGCTGCTCTCAACCTGGGTGTAGTTCAACAAAATATTAACATACAAATTTAAATGTTCTAAATACAAATGCAACCTAAAACAACAGTCACTCACCCAGGCAATGATCAGTAAAACTCATGCGTAAAAGACCTCGGGTCGGAAGACCCGGCAGCCGACACCACCAGCACTTGTGTCTGTGCTGCCGACTGAGCGTTAAAATACTACCATTAATTGAATGGAATGAAGAAGTGAATTGCCGGTAGCGCTACGGTGGCCCCATTAGCTCACACCCAGCCGGCCACACCATGTTCAGGGCTCAAAGCAATGGCCCCGTATGAACAGTAATGACTTATTTCAGGATGATTATTTAATGTAGTTTGCGTGTGGCTGTAAGCAGCATCTACCTAGCATCCAAGCTGGCAGAGAGTTACGTCATTAATCGCTTCGCATTTGAGAAGTCTATAAAGGATGTCTGTCTGTGTGGGCTCCTGGGAGGAGGAAAACCTGCAAGCTCATAATGTGCCGTGGTGTACGTGCGAACATTGTTTTGCTTCCGCAAACGCAAGCTGTGCCTGTCTGACCTATGACGTCACCAGTTAAACTTGCTACTGCAGTCTGGGAAGCCTAGTCTACTCTAAATGCTTTTGGTAGCCCCCCCCCCCCCCCCCCCACAATCCAGCTAACCATTCTCTTTCAGTTTTCAGCAGCTGCAGCTCATCAGCTTTTTTCCTCTCAGTCTTTTAGTTAGGGTTTGATAAGTTCTAAACTGATGTGTTTGTCTATGAAGACTTTTTACCTCACTCTCCATGGTTAGGCACCAGCTGTTTCTGCAATGGCTGTCTTCATTTCCAGGCTTCCAGTCTAACCCACTTTTATCAGTTGTGCTACTATCTCGGATGCTACAATAGGCGCTTTTCCACTGCAAGGTGGAACCAGAACTTTCAGGAACCAGAACCTATTTTTTTTGGTTCTGGTTTTGTTTCCATTGCGAACGGCCCGGTTCCAGACAAGGTTCCTGGAACCTCCTGGAACCTTTTTTAGGTCCTGCTCCTGAGGTAGAACTAAACTTGAGTTCTGGGAACCTATGGGCGGGGATAGCAGCGCACCTGCTCTCGATTGGTCGAGCGGAGGTAACGACACAGAGGAGAACGGGGAGAAATCTCTCACAACACAACAGCGTCATTTTTAAAATCCTATTCCGACAGACAGAAACACAGAAACACTATGGACGCGACGCCAGACGACAGCCACGACACATTGGTCAAGTGAATGTGATGATACAGGCTCTTATTTGTGTCTGGGCGGGAGAAGAAAATATCCAGAAGGAGCTAGAAGCATCCGTTCTAAATGAAAGGATTTTCAAACAAATTCCGTCGCCGTCGTCTTTCTGAAATGGGTGTCGAGTGCACAAGCAGACAGACACGGTGCCAAGCAAAAATAAAGAAAATGTATGTCGATAGACCGACAACAAACAAAACAGTGCGCCCGTCCATTGGTGACTCGAGTCAGCACTCAGCAGCCGAGCCGTGCGCTGTGTTCGTATCGTGTGTGTGTGTGTGTGTGTGTGTGTGTGTGTGTGTGTGTGTGTGTGTGTGTGTGTGTGTGTGTGTGTGTGTGTGTGTGTGTGTGTGCGTGCGTGCGTGTGTGAGAGAGAGACACACGCTTTTTTTCTCCCTAGAGCAAAGGCAGCGTACCAGCTCAGTACAGTTAGCAGCTTGTTTGAACGTTCTATTGTTTTTTATTTTATTTTTATATCCAGAAAGTAGTAACTAAAGACGTATTATTTATTACATACAGCTGTTATTTTAGATTTTAGATTCCCGAATGTGCTGCTGTTCAAATGACCAGCTGTTTTGTCTCAGCCAAATCAGGCTGACCAGTTGAGCTTCCCGGTTGGGTCTGGTTGTATGGAAACAAAAGCAGAACTTGGTTCTGGAACAGGTTCTTGAAAGTTCTTGGTTCTGGAAAGTTCAGGTTCTAGTTCTGGGTTGGCCTTGCAGTGGAAATACGCCTAATGATCACTTAACTGTGCTAATGGCTCTTGATGCTGCTGCTACAGTCAGATACTGTAATGTCTTCCTTGCTAGCTCTACTCAACCTGCTGTTGAGTAATGTAATGCCTACTCCTCCCTCAGTTTTCGTGCCACACACTCGCGCCAAAATCGACCGGCTTCATCAGGAATTTCCAATTTGCATTTTTCTAAGAGAAAAGTTGTATTGTTTAATTGATATTAATGTATTAGTGAATTCATTTTCCCCACTGACAGTGGTTAATATTAACTTTTCCTAAATATGGAGATGACTGACATCATAGACCACATGAGACCATAACAGTATGTCCATATATGGGCATTCCCCCCGAAAACGGGAATGATGATGATGATGCCCTGTTAGGCCCTGTTAGAGTTTATAGATGCACTGTTGGGTACCCCCTTATACTCATATATGGGGATTACAATGCACAAGATGCATTTACTTACTGGTAAACAAACATAGCCCCCAAAATAATGAAAATTCACTTCCCAAAACTCAAATATGATCTGAAACACAGGGCAACCACACTTGCAATTTCACAAATTGCAAATGTTCTAGTTACAGCTAATGCTACTGCTAGTAAAACTAGACCAGGTCAACCTGGTTGTGCCAGACCCCCTGTCTGTCATCATCATTTATGACATCATGCCTTTTGTAGGCATGTCATCATCATGTCATCATCATATATACCCTTTATATAGAAAACCCGGACAGACCGACATTTGCTTATGTAGGCCTACCCATTTCATGGGTCTGGCAAATACTGACATCATGTTTATCTTTACAGCTCATGTTAAGCTGCTACATGTCTGGTGCTAACATCATGTTAATCCTTACAGCTCCATGCCGGAGCTGCTGCATGCCCGCGGATACGGCATCGTGTTCATCATTGCAGCTTCATGCTAAAGCTGCTACATGTTTCGCTAAAATCGTGTTTTTCTTTATAGCTTCTTGCTGCGGCTGCTACAGGTCTGCTGCTAACATCATGTTTAACTTTTCCGCTTCATGCCGGAGCTGCTGCATGGCGGCTGCTACAGCATATATTTGTCATTGCAGCATCGTGCTGCAGCTGCTGCGTGTTTTCTGCTAACATCTTTATCTTTATAGCTTTGTCCACCACTGTATCATGAGATCCGTCAGGAGCCGGTTGGCAGAGCAGAGGGCATTGCTTCTACAGCTTCAGCTAACGCTTCTTCTGCTGCTACCATGAACCCGCCTGCCTGCACGCCTGCCGGACTGACTGCCTGTCTCCCAACCCTCTACACGCCGCACTCTCTCTGGATCGGTGCAGCGACAACAGCAGCGCTCCTGGCGCCAGAAGTTCATCAACCATAAAATCCCTGGGCCGCGGGGCATCGGCAACATATGTCCGTTACATCAGATTTTGCAAATCTGAAATCCCAGCTGTAGTCAGATGGGGAAATCTCGCTTTTGCGAACGCCCATCATTTTGACCGGAGAGTTAGCTCACTCCACGGAGGTTAAGGTTAGTGTAAGGGTTATAGTTGGGTGTCGAAAAGATGAGATGTAGTAACAGCGACACGCTCCCTAGTCAGACGCGCTTCAGTAAATGTTATAGAGAGTTAGGTGCTGCTACTTCGGCACAGGCGCACCAGTGAAACGCCATCTCTGCTGCTTTTCTGCATGGGCCGGGGCATAAGCTCCATTATTTTCAGTCACATTTTCTTAGCTTTATTTACTCTGCTTCGGCTGTGTATACCTGATATGTTTGTGTGTTTATTTGCTGCCTCTCTGCTGCGCTTCAATATGCAAAGCAAGGTGGTTGCTGGGGTGTCCCTTTAGGTTAGATATAGGTAAGTGTATATAGATAGATAGATAGATAGATACCTTTATTATCCCAAGGGGGAAATTCAGTTGTCCAGTAGTAGCACAGCAGTATACAGTTATTTACAAAGTTACAGAGACGTAAGAAAAGATAGATAAGAGGGAAAAAACAAAAACAAGAGCAGTACAGTACCAATAAAGAGAAGGTGCATCAATAGAGGGGGCGAATAATATATAAGTATATATACATAAAGTGTCTTACAAAAGAGACCATAGCAGTCAATGCTAGTTAGTGAAAACAAGTATCTCACTGTCATTGTTAAACAAAGCAAAATACTCAGAAACTACCCACACAACCTAATAGTGCAATGTCAAAAATCAGTGCGAAAAAAAAGAACAAAAACAAAAAGACAGCTCAGAGAAGAAGAAACTAGGAAGCGTGTCACCGCAAGACGCACATGAGCACTCTCCCTGGAAGGTCCTTAGAGGTCAAAGTCAATACAGCAATAGTTCCTTAGAGGTCAAAGTCAATACAGCAATGGTTCCGTCAGTCTAAGTTATTAGGAAGGGAGACCTTTTCAAGCGTCCGTTATGTGTCTCGTTGTACAGCTTAAGGGCAGCCGGTACAAAAGGTTTTTCTAATCTCTCACATCTCCGTCCTGGGTAGGTAAATCGGTCGTTTCCTCTCTTACTCCAGTCACTGGTGATCTCTAGATGGAGGGGGTGGGAGGAATTCTCCAAGATGGAATCTAGCTTCCTCGCTGTGCGCACCCTGGTTACTTCCTCCACCCCCTGCAGAGAGAACCCAACGACAGAGCCTGCTTTCCTCACCAGTCTGTTTAGGTTAAACGTGTCACCTGCTCTGTTGTTGCCACCCCAGCATGTTATGCCAAAAAAGAGGACACTTGCCATGACAGACTGGTAGAACATCTGTAGCATCCTATTGCACACCCCAAACGATCTCAGTCTTCTCAGGAGGAACAGCCTGCTTTTCCCCTTGCTGTGAATCGCCTGCGCGTTGTCCGACCAGTCCAGTGAACTGTTCAGGTGTACTCCGAGGAATTTGTAGTTATCCACGAGCTCAACCACCTCACCGTTAATGGTGCTTGGCACCGGGGGGACTCTCTTGGAAGTGCGGAAGTCCACCACTATCTCCTTGGTCTTGCTTGCGTTGAGCCTGAGATGGTTAGCCTCGCTCCACTGCACAAAGTCCCTAACCACACCATCGTGCTCAGCCGTGTTGAGATCTTGCTGACCACCACGGTATCATCTGAGAACTTCTGCAGATGACAGGTCTTGGAATTGAAGCGGAAGTCCGATGTATAGAGAGTGAACAGGAAGGGTGAGAGCACAGTTCCTTGAGGGGCCCCCGTGTTGCTCACCAGCACATCAGACCGACAGCTCTGCAGTCTCACAGACTGTGGTCTTTCTGAAAGGTAGTCTGTGATCCATGCCACAAAGCCCTTGTCCACCCCCATCGGCGTAAGCTTCTCGCAAGCAGAGACGGTTGGATAGTGTTGAAAGCACTGGAGAAGTCAAAAAACATAATTCTGACTGTGCTGCCCAGATCTTCCAGATGGGTGAGAGCCTTATGGAGCATGTAGGTGATGGCGTCATCAACCCCAATATCAGCCTGGTAGGCAAACTGAAGGGGGTCCAGGTGATCACTGACCGCCGGTCTCAGTAGGTTCAGAACCAGCCGTTCAAAGACCTTCATGACCTGTGATGTCAGGGCGACTGGTCTGTAATCATTGAGGACTGAGGGACGGGTCTTCTTAGGCACCGGGACAATGCAGGAGGACTTCCACAGCTGTGGTACCTTCCCCGTCCTCAGGGAGAGGTTGAAGAGATGCGTAAGGGGGACAGCGAGCTGCTCCGCGCAAGCCTTAAGCACCTTAGAGTTGATGTTATCAGGTCCCGCCGCTTTCCTGGTGTTGACTTTTCCGAGTTGGCGCCTCACTTGCACGGTGGTGAGAATATATAGTCCATGGGCCTTACGAGATGTCGGTATCGGAAAGGTGGCAAAGGTTCATGCATTTTTGAAAAGCTTATATCTGTAGAATATATTTTGGTATGATAACCCTTTCTGAGACACAGCTAAATAGGTGTTATCAGCCGCTAGAGTTGGTGTCCCATTAACTTTATTATACAGGGGGAAAAAAATATATATATATATATTTTTTAACATATATATATATATATATATATTCATATCCGCTTATTTTTATTATGTCAGTCAATCTTATACAGTAGGCTAAGAAACAAAAAAGGACCAACCAGGGGTTGACACTATGGTCTCAGAGGCACTTGTCCGTCTGGAAAGTACAGGTCATGTTCTACTTGCCCTCAGGTCGTGGCCACTTGCCCTCATTATTGTTCATCTAACATAATTAGGGATCCCTTTCTTAATTTTTTTAATTGGCTAATGTTTGTTTTTTTAGTAGTTGATGCAGTAATGGTCTTTTTCCGTTTCTGTCGTTATTAAAAGGGTCTTAGGTCCTTAAATTTTGACTTCACTGTCATGTGCTGTGTGCGGCTGCATGCAGAAAGAGAGGCAGCCGTCACGGACCGTCCGGCCGTGGCACGTTGCAACAAACTCTCTGGAGAGAAGATTACAATCCTGCAAACGTATTCACGTTGATGATATTGTGCGTGAATGAAACCCACTGATTTATAACTAGTTGCATTGTTGGAGGCTGCAGCTAACTGCTGCTGCTTGCTGCTCCGAAAGCTTCCGCGGTCTGTGGTAACAGCCTATCAGCGTGTCGTTGTCATAGAGATGACAACCCATAATACTCTGTGGCCCGGCATCAGCCAATCAGCGCGTCATTGTCTCTCTCTCTCTCTCTCTCTGTCTCTCTCACACCGTGAAAACCGTGTGTCAGATTTGGAGCAATACAGCAGAGTCAACGACGTGATTGTGACTGGGCTCAATATCAAACCCAGGTCGTACGCAAAAGCGGCCGCGGCGACAGGGAACAATGGGGGAGATGAGCCCAGCGAGCAGGAGGAAATCTCTGTGGAGAAACAGGTAGCAGACTTCCTCAAAACCAAGGGGATCGACATGGAGTGCGACGGCATTGAGGCCTGCCACACTCTGCCACGGAGAAATGACAAGGAGAAAACCACAGCCGTCATCGTGAGATTTGTGAATCGAAAAAGCAAAACTGCGCTTCTGAAAATGAGATGGAAACTGAAGGGAACAAACGTTTACCTGAATGAACATCTCACCAAACGTAACGCAGACATCGCAAAGAAGGCACGCTACATGAAGAAGGAGAAGAAAATCCAGGATACGTGGTCCGCAAACTGCAAAGTGTTCATAAAACTAAACGGATCACCGGAGGCGGCCAAGGTGTTGTGTATACGCAGCATGGAGGAGCTGGATAAACATCAGTGAGCAGCACAATGGACGGGACTGTAAGTTGATCAACAAATTCTATTGACTAAACAAACATTCAACCATGACACACACCAATACAACTCACGCATCTAGCTCAGGAGACATTATACAGCTAATACAGAGGATCAAGGACAATGACGATCTGGAACTGAAAACATGTGAATACACTGACCATAAGTTGCTGGATATAGAAAATGATATAGACCCGGACAATAATTTATTTTCCAGCATCAATGACAATTGCTACTACTACTCACAGGAACAATACAACCAGTCCATCAAGGCAGAGGGAAAATTATCAATAATCCACTTCAATAGTAGATGCATGTATGCTAACTTTAAAAAAATCAAGGAATATTTACGTCGGTTCACACATCCATTCAACATAATTGCCATATCTGAAACTTGGATCAATGTGGACAAGGGAGTGGACTTTGAAATGGAAGGATACGAGTTTAAATATATAAACAGAAATACTAAGGGTGGAGGAGGAGTAGCATTGTATGTGGACAATAGATTGAGCTATAAGGTGGTTGAAAGTATGACAACTGTGATTGATAATTTAGCTGAATGTTTAACAATTGAAATCTGTATGGAAAATGTAAAAAATATATTAATTAGTTGTATATATAGAGCACCAGATACTAGTATAGAGGTTTTTAAGGACTGGATGGAAAAGATGTATACTGATACATTAAATAGCAAAAAGGCTATTTTTATTTGTGGCGATACAAATATTGATCTTTTAAAATCGAATAATCATAGAATGACAGAGGAATTTATTAATACCATATATAGCATGAGTTTACATCCAACCATTACCAGACCTAGCAGAATAACAGACCATAGTGCTACACTAATAGATAATATATTCACTAATGATATAGATAATAAAACAACGAGCGGATTATTAATTAATGACATCAGTGATCACCTACCGGTTTTTACAGTCTATGACTGTAACTGCAAGAAAAATAAGACAAACAGTAATCAACAATTCAGAAGAATAAGGACAGAGGAAGCCATCGATGCACTGAAATTTGATTTATTAGCTCAAGACTGGGACTCATTATATATAGAAAATGATATTGATACTGCATATGATAAATTTTTAGGAATAGTTAAAATATTATATGATAAGAATTGTCCACTTAAACAATGTAGTAGGAAAAAAATTTATCTAGACCAACCTTGGATAACTAAAGGACTACAAAATGCATGCAAAAAGAAAAATACTCTGTATAGGGAATTTATTAAACAACGAACTAAAGAGGCAGAAAATAAATATAAGAAATATAAAAATAAGTTAATTAATATAATAAGGAGAAGCAGGAAGGATTATTATAGCAAACTATTAGATAACAATAAAAACAATATCAAAGGAATATGGAATATATTAAATAGCATCATTAGAAATAACTCTGGAAATATAAATTATCCACAATATTTTATTGATAAGGGCATTAAAAATTACAACATGGAGGATGTTGTCAATAGTTTTAATAAATTCTTTGTAAATGTGGGACCAAATTTGGCTGATAAAATACCTGATTCTGTGACATCTGAACACGAAGATATAATTATAGAAAGGAACCCCTGTTCAATGTTTTTAACAGCTGTAGAGGAAAGGGAAATCATTGAAATCGTTAATAAGTGTGATGGTAAAATGTCCACTGATTGTAATGATGTTGATATGAAACTAGTTAAAAAGATAATAGGATGTATTTCGAAACCACTAACTCACATCTGTAATTTATCATTTCAAACTGGCACATTTCCAAGCAACATGAAAATAGCAAAAGTCATACCATTGTTTAAATCTGGAGACAAACACAACTTCACAAACTACAGGCCTGTATCGTTACTTCCTCAATTTTCCAAAATTTTAGAAAAACTATTTAACAACAGATTGGAGCGATTCATTGAAAAACACAGTCTTCTCAGCAATAGCCAATATGGATTTAGAGCAAATCGGTCAACAGCAATGGCATTAATGGAATCAGTTGAGGAAATCACTAACGGTATAGATAATTATAAATATGTAGCTGGGATATTTATAGATCTCAAAAAAGCATTTGATACTATTAATCATGAAATATTAATTAAAAAAATGGAAAAATATGGAATAAGAGGAATAGTGCTAAAATGGGTGAGAAGTTATTTGAGCGACAGAAAACAGTTTGTGAGGTTGGGTGAGTCTGTGTCATCATGCTTGAACACTAGTTGTGGAGTCCCCCAGGGGTCAGTGTTGGGTCCGAAACTGTTCATTTTGTATATAAACGATATGTGTGAGGTATCTGAAATATTTAAAATGGTAGTATTTGCAGACGACACAAATATTTTTTGTTCTGGAACGGATTTACATGAGCTAATGAAACTGGTCACATCTGAATTGTATAAGTTAAAAAGGTGGTTTGATAAAAATAAATTGTCGTTAAACTTGTCTAAAACCAAATTTATGATATTTAGTAATTTTAACATAGATAATCAAGTCAATATTCAGGTAGATGGTGTTGACATTGAGAGGGTTATTGAAAACAAATTTCTTGGGGTAATAATTGACGATAAATTGAACTGGAAATCTCACATTAAATATATACAAAATAAACTATCACGAAGTATTTCAGTACTGAGCAAAGCTAAGCATGTCTTAGACTATAAATCACTCCGCATGCTCTACTGTTCCCTGGTTTTACCCTATCTAAACTACTGCTCAGAGGTTTGGGGAAATACATATTCAACGTCACTTCATGGACTAACTATATTGCAAAAAAGAGCCATAAGGATAATAAATAATGCTGGATATCAAGATCACACTAATATACTATTTTTAAATTCAAATCTTTTAAAATTCATGGATATTATAGAACATAAAACTGCCATTATAATGTATAAGGCAAGAAATAATCAACTCCCTGGAAACATCCAGGGGATGTTCTCTGACAGAGAGGGGGGCTATAATTTAAGGGGGGAGCTAAATTTAAAAACACAAATTACGCGAACGACATTAAAATCGTTCTGTATTTCAAGATGTGGAGTGAAGCTATGGAACAGTATGGAGGAGGAGCTTAAACAGTGTTCAAGTATGATACAGTTCAAAAAAAGGTACAAAGAAAGCATTATAAAGAGGTACAGAGGTGAAGAGACTCAGTAATGACTTTAGAGTATATAATGTTTTGCAGATGTGTATGTATGTATGTATGTATGCAAGTATGTATGTATGTATGTATGTATGTATGTAAGTATGTATATATGTATGTAAGTATGTATGCATGTATGTATGTGTGCATGTATGTATGTATGTATGTATGTATGTATGTATGTATGTATGTATGTGTGTATGTATGTATGTATGTATGTATGTATGTGTGTGTGTGTGTATGTATGTATGTACGTGCGTGGGTGCGCGCGTGCGTACGTATGTACATGCGTATGTATGTATGTATGTATGTATGTATGTAGGTATATATGTAGACTACATTTTTATTTAGGGACGACTTTTGCTTTTGAAGAATTATATGAAAAATCATGAGTTAATTGACATTTATACCATTTATGGTATATGCGATACAGAAATCAAAGGATGACGTTAAAGGAAGATGGGGTAGGATTAAATAAGTTTTATACTTCTTCCTACTCCCTTTTGAACATGGAAAATCATTTGTTGTTGCCAGTGAGGCTTGTTTTGACTTGCTTTGTAACTTTAATTTTAAATTAATATTTCTTTTTAACTTTGTCAATTTTTTTTTAACATGTTCAAAATAAAGACTTTCATTCATTCATTCATTCACACACACACACACACACACACACACACACACACACACACACACAGAGAGAGAGAGAGAGACTCAGCGCATGCAATGAAGTTAATGAATACAATGAGAAGTGTTTTTTATTTTTATTTTTACTATAATTCGTCCTGGGTCCGGTCGGCGGTGCCTCGCGGTCCGGACATGGACCGCGTGCCGCCTATTGAGGACCCCTGCTATACACCTTCGCCAGAGGCGGCCAGCTCAGGTTGATCAGTCCCCGAACTTGCGTCATTTCCAATTAGTCATGAGAGTATCGTTCATCTTATGGATGGCAGACTTCTCATGGGACTGTACAAGGCAGGGGCGTCCTTTTCCCTGAGTCAAGCCAATTATTTCCATGCCGACATCAGCTGTGGTTCAAATGACAACAGGTTGAGGTTGAATTGAGGGTATTATATATGGTTAATTTGTTCCGCTTCCCTCTCTAAAATGGGCTGCCCATTATGGGCACCTGGCACTGCTGCAGCATAATAAATCTGTGAAGTCGCATATTAGCCTGATTTTGTTTGATATGGAGACAGAACAATAACGTGCACATCCCAATATGTGTTTTTTTTTTATCTGACCATAATTGACCTTGTGTGAGAAGGAGGCGCGAGGTGCGCTTGTGACTGTGAGCCATGCGCGCCGCTCAGGCCTATATAAATATAAATAAATTAAATGAAATAAATCCCATATTAAGTCCCATATTAGCGTGACATCTTTCATAGGGGAGCCACGACTGGTACAGAAGAAGGAATGGATTTTTTGTTTTGTTTTAATCAGACCAGAATGAAGAAATTTGGCTGAATAGGCTATATATACATCTGCTGTTTCTTGTGACTGTGAAGCAGCAAGGCTGCGCGCCCAGTCTCATGTGGGCATAAACATGTCATTTAGCGCATCAAAGGCGATCCAAGCACGTCTAAACGGTATGCCTTATTTTTTTTATAAAATCAACCATCATAATAGCACTGGACGCATAGCGCCGGTTGATTTAAATAATGTCCCTCCCCCTGCATTAAATATGCATATATATATATATATGCATATATATGCAGTACGCATTTTATAATAGCAAAGAACGCATATGAGGGTGGCGCTCGCCGATAATGGCCGATTTGTGTGGGCCCATAAATTCCTACATCTTTAGTGTGTTCATAAGCATGCCTAGAGGTACCAGAACTAGTTGAAAAACCATTTATATAGGAGGGTTAAGTAGTATGTTTTCATATATTGACCCATGTAATTTCCGCCTAGTGTTATACAATAAAATGCACGATCACCCATAAAGCTACCTCTGGTGCAAGGCTATCACATATTTTCTAACTCTAGACATGTATAACATGACAAAAATCACTATGAGCATTAATCCCCTCAGTTGGTACCAACCAACCCCAGTGGCTTACGGTCTAAAACAGAACAACTTTCAACGTGCCTTCATTCAGCTGTATAACGGTTTGTGCCCTCAAGGAATGTCATGCTGCAGAGAGGAGGCACTGATTGATTAGACGATATACAATAAACAATCATCTTATTTGTTCTGACTGTGTTGGCATCAGGGGTGACAAGTCTCATGCTTTGATAGTGACGCAAATGAACCTCTTCTCAGGCCACACTTGCCATTTCACACTCTCATTTACAGGCATCCCACCGCCACCGGCACCGACCTCTCCCTAATGTTGCGGGAGTATTTTCGTTTGGTAAAACACCACTGTCTCACGGATAATTCTCAGCGCAGTGAGTAGCTGCCCCTCCCTCTCTCCCCCGGCCTCTACGCAAACACATTCTGCCAGTGCTAACTGTACTGGCATGTACGGAGCGGCAGAGAGAGAGAGAGAGAGAGAGAGAGAGAGATCAGAGAGTCCTACAGATGGACAGCGGTTGCTTGGATCAGAAGGGATGGCGCCGCGGTGGAGACACAAACACAATCTCCCTGCGAGTAAATGCCAGGTGGTATAGAGCGTCACAGTTTAAGCCCCGCCCCTCCCTCACTCCGGTGTAAGAAGCGTTTTCCCCATGCATTTCATCCATAGACATTTCATAAAGTATTTATTTAAACGTCTTTTAAGCGACGGACAAAGCCACCCAGGCTTGTGAGGAATCATGACGATAAACACTATTTTTTGCATGCAACTATTAATTAGAAATCTGAAAAAAGGGCAGGGTACAAGACTGTGTACATAATTGTCGTCAAAACTGCATAAACTACACTCCCAGAAAGCATTGCGAATGAGACTTATTTCCTGTATATCCCATAAATCACGCTCAGTTTAGTTATCCAGGCCAGCATATGGCCTGACATGTAGTGATTTTCACCTCTGTGGACGCTCTTATCGTCATCTTTAAAATAGTTAGTGCATCATATTTGTAAAAGAAAGACACTCGCTCACAGAGTTCTGCTGAAGTGCAATAATCGGGAGGGGGACAGGAGGCAGTAGCTATTTCTGAGGTAACCGCAAGATACAGAAAGAAGAAGAAACTCCACCAATCACAGACGTCGATTTCACTGGATGTGCAGCTTTAGCAGTATGGGTAATGCTGTTCTTCTCCATGCGATCTTTATTACTAGAACTAGAGTGATTGCATACATACTCAGGGGTTCTACAGGAGCATATAGAACAGTTTTACAACCACAAGCCTACTGGTAAGTGTTCATTGTTACAATTGTCAATCATGATTGATAATGAAATCTCCTATGGGGTAAATTAATGGGCAGTTTACTTCCGACACCTCACTGCGACGCTCTATTTCACAAAGATGACCACAATCCAGCTCCTGCCTCCCGCGAGTGCATGCACAAACGGGTCTCCAAATCTTTGTGTGATAGGACCTTTTTCTTGTATTTAAATTAACCACTCGAACTCTAATATCCCCTTATTCTGAGGAGGGCTTTAGAAGAGATAGGCTAGAGGGAAAAGAGTAGACCTAGGCTAGGATGAAGTTTACCAGGTAGTTTTAAATGTTTGATAAATACACTGATCACAGTGCTGTCAAACAAGTCTATGGAGCTATCTATTATGTTTTCATTGGCAACACAATTCTGTTACAATATATAGTGGGGGTCCCTGCTTCATCTCCCTCAGCTAAGGGGTCCTTGACTTGAAAACGTCTTCTTGCCTACAGTAGCCACAAATCACAATACAAAAATAGAAATGATTGCCCAGGATATTTCATCAGCTGATATAACACGACATGTCATACACTCCCTAGAAGGGACGGCAACACCAAACCACTAATCGTAATGCGATTTGCAAATAGAAAAGCTAAAATGGAACTGCTGTCACAGGCCAAAAAGCTGCGGGTACGGATGTATACCTGAATGACCACCTAACAAAAAGGAATGCAGACATAGCAAGAGCAGCACGTACCCTGAAAAAACAAGGAAAAATACAAGGCACCTGGACAAGGAACTGCAAAATATGGATAAAGCTGAACGGAGCCACCGAGAATGCAAAGCCGACAATGGAAAGAGATCTTCATGAGCTGGACAAATATAAACAAGAGGAGGCTTAGGCCTACTGTAGGCCCAGTAGCCAGCCTTAGGCCTGTGGCAGTTGAGAGTTGAAACCATTCCAGCTAACAATGGCTTGTTCATTGACTTTTTTTTGTGTCCTTATAACTTTTTTCTTGTTTTTTCTACTTTCAGGCTATTGCCTTTTGCATGGACTAAAGTCTTTTTGGCTAGCGTTTTCTTCAACAACCCGGGTTCGTGGCATGTTTTCCCTGATGATTTTGTTTTGATTTGTGCTGGAAAGGATTACATGAAAGGAATTAATCACTTTCGGTCTCTTTTGAATGGATTATTTGCATGCATGCGACCACAGGAAAGTAGGCACAATGGAATTACTTTTTTATTTCTACTGACTTTGACTATTTGCATGCATGGATCTTTCATGTGGAGCTTGCATGGATGAATTATTTTTGTGACAATATATGGACTTTTATACGCTGAGAAATCTCGTAGCTTGTCTGACTGTCAGTACAGGAAGTGATGTCACGTGACATCCTGTTTATGCCAATATATGAGTAATTCTGTACCACATCACTGTGGCTGTTTCTCGATGTGCATGCTTGGTAACTGTAGACTTGGGTCCTTAGTAGTTAAGACTTGCAAGTTCGCCTTGGGAGTAAGAACTTCCGAGGACGGGAGGACGCACGTCGCTGATTCTGGGATTGGAAGAGTACTACTGCAGCGTACTCAGTGACGTCACCACCTCAGCTTGTCCTCTGTGTGGATATGCCCAGAGCAGATCTACAAACTAACAACTGTCTTAATGCAAAGCATTGTTAGTTTGTAGATCAGGTTTCTTTGTAGTATAAAATAGGCATAGGCACATGCACCTTACAATATAAAAATATTATACAAACGCCACTGTTTACAATGTACACTATAGGCATTTAGCAGGTGCTCTTAATCCAGAGCTATTAAAATAAGTGAGGACATAAAACCACAACGTAGCCTATATTCTCTATAATTATATAAATGTTAAAATGTTTTTGTTAATATGCTTATAATGTAGGGTTAGGCCTATCAGCCAGGAAAAGAAATACACAACTTGGTATTTATTATGATAGGCGGCTGGCTACTGCCCGATTGTGTAATTTATGAGAGCCTTAGTACAGACCCTAATGCATTGCCACCAGAACAATGGAGCAATGCGTCGTTTTCTTTTTTTCATGATTTGCGCACCAAACTTTATGCTAGATACTGTAAACACATCGACAGTGCAAGTTACTAACTGGCATGCCATATTATGCTACATACTGTAAACACATCGACACAGTAGCCTGCAGTGCAGGTTATTATCACTGGCCACTCACAGCCAAAATTCTAAGGGGAGCATATTCTTTTATGAATTCATCTTTGTTTTACATTGGATAGCCTTTCATATGGCATTATTTATAATGTGTCATTATTTATGACACATTATCAATAATGCCATATGAAAGTCTATCCAATGTAAAACGAAAATGAGACAGTACTGTCATACCACAGGCTTACTTTACACTACTTCAGAGTTCAGACCATTTATTAACTATTCCATTGAACATTTTGACAAAACAGCAATTTTTACATTGCGGTGCCATTTCGTGCTCACCTATGCTGTATGCTATTATTATTCCATTATCGCATCCTGCATCCGTTGTCATACCTCTGTTGGAGCCAGGAGGAGGTGAGGAGAGAAGCTTGCTGCCTGCATCTTTAAAGGTCTGGGAGCTCGTTTGGAATAATGTTGACCATTGTAGGTTTAGGGTGGCTATTAGTAATAATGTATTTCCCCCACTGTGTATAAAGTAGTAGGCTATATAATAGAATATAAAACTAAACAAAATAAACATTCAATATTTAGCAGAGACTAATGGTATTATTTGAAAATATCACGACAAAATCGCACACAAACAGGCATAGGAGATGATCTCACATTTTATTTCCTAAATATAAACAGAATGAAATTGATGGATAGAAAGAAAGAGGAGAGGAATTAAATTCATGAATGATGTAATGTACTGTACTGTATATGACATGAAGTAAACAATTGCTGATAACCTCTTTAATGTGTAGGCCTATTTATTAACACAATACTGCATTATGTTATTCTATTTACCTGATTATGGACGGAGCCAACTGTCACACACCTTGCAGACGTAAGCTAAATAATGAGTTCATTAATCCATTATCAAAACATCTTTGGACTGCTTCAGTCTACTGTACTTGTATGTCACACGTCACAATGGACCATTCGTATACTGTAGCCTACTTAGCATGCATGACACACAATGATGGACCATGATTCGTCTACTGTACTTAGCATGACACACAATGGACCATTCGTCTACTGTACTTAGCATGACACACAATGGACTATTCATATGCATAGGCCTATTCCATTCCTACATAGCTATATCGCATTGACACACATTGTTGACAGCTGTTAAGAGGTGTGAAAACTATTAATGCAACTTTAGTCCTATAAACAGTGGCCCTACACACTCACTCACACACCCCTGTTAATAATAAATATGAATAAACACATGCATATTTCTCTGGACGAATTCCTCTTAATTGGAATTGCTTGGAACAGTGTAGTCCTGAGGGCCGGTCATCTGCAGTCAGGTTAGCGGCGGCTGGCGGCGACTCAAGCGTCCACACGTTCGGTGCACCGGTTTGAAGTTAATTTACCACATTCAAGCCTAAAATAAATCATAAAATGACACTCCGTGGCAAAACGAAAAACATATTCGGACATATACTGCGGTCCGTCTGTGTCAGCCCTCGCCCCAAAGGGCAGGGTCGCGCCAATTCTTGGCCATCTGGCCAGTGATGTATATGGGACCAGTTACTCATATATGGAGACCCCTTCATGATAGTTATGTTATGTCAAAACATGCCCATATATGGACATTACCAAATATGGACATTCCCATTTATGTCCTTGATATTGATAACAGAATATCCTTAATAATGTCCTTAACTCTATCAACGCTCTGAACGTTCCCGTTCGCCCCATTTTTGACGGCGGCGGAACGCCAATTGTACGTTCTTTGGCTCGTTCTTTTGTACCTTGGTTTGATGTCTGTAACCTGATGAGGGGTCGCGCGGGTGTGTACCGTTGAAACAGCTCCCGTAAAAGTACTCTCAAAATCCCACTGGACGTTAGCATCAATGGAGTAACAAAACACTTCATGTGATTTCCTCTGGATCTATTGCTCTGTAGCGACTGAGCAGCCTTGAGCAGCCTTGACAAACGAGAGCCTATCTGAGACCATTTTCACATTAATTCTTGCATGAGGCTGCCCCCTACTGCTGGTAGAGCCACGGTACACCTCTTTAAGGAGAAAATTACAAAAAAAATGAATACATCTTTGTCTATATCATCGCAAAGGTAAGGTGCTTTTGCTGGCACAAAACCCAATAATAAATAACAACATCTGGCAGGGAAAAAGTTAATATTGACAATATGGGAATCTCCATATATGGGCATAAAACGTACATAACGTTCTTTTTCTGGAAATGACCATATATGGACTTTTTATTTTATTTTATCCTTTATTAATAATAATGTATCCATATACATACAATATATGCCCATACATGGAGATCCCTAACTTTACCCTGAAACTTTATTGACTCAACTTTATTGACTCCGGCCAACAATGGCTACTGTCTATGACGGTAGTCCCATATGACATGATGGACTGGACTATCTCCATATATAGTGTTCTCCACATCTCCATGTTAAGGCCAAACAGGTTCGCTCCATTTCTCCATCTATAGGTCCAAATGCCCAACGTTGAGCTTGACAACGAAACGTTCTTAACACAGCCGCCCCCATATTTACTTTAGAAAATATGTTAAATTCTAAGAACGTTTCGAGTACCGGTTTGATACAAGAGCGAATAAGCGCTACACTTCTGGAATCCTGTGCGTCGACTTAAAGTCGGACCCAGGCCTAATAACTTTATCTGGCCGCCCCGTTGCCACCTCCTTGTTACATTTTCTTTTCTCCAGGTGGATGGACATTCTTTCATAGGTCCAGCCGCCCCGTATCAGATCGGAGGAGGATACCTCACATTGTACCTCATCCACCCTTTCTTCTCTCTCCTTTTGGTATCTTTATCCTCCTCCTCCTTTTTTATTCTTCTCTTTTTTTGTCTTTCTTAGTCTTGTGTATCCTTCTCTTTTTTTTTTTACTTTCTTAGTCTTGTGTAGCCGCCCCGTACAGGAAGTGATGTCATGACTCACTGACATCACACTGACATCACTTCCTTTACAGAAAGAAGGTCACTCAAGCTACAAGGTTTTTCAGGGTAAATGCGACCTTCGGTCGCAATAATCATGTATGAAGACTCTTTTTCAAATAAGTCAACCATGAGGATTCCAAATCTGACACCGTTTTAATCATAACGATGGCATCATCACCCGACCTGAGTGAGTGGGAGGGGGGTGCGGTGTTGGAGGAACATTAAACTGGAATGAACCTTATGCTGTTTAATAAAACTCCCTCACTGCAAACATGTTATTGTTGACACTGGGTGTTGACACTTCTCCAACAGATCTGGCATGTCCAGGTACCTGTGCCTCCCTCGAGGCTCAAGATCAAGTTTTCCTAGGAGCCCTGGCCTGGCCCCACAGCCGTGTGTCTTCTGTCTTCTCTTTGTTCTTCAGCATCTCCCCCTCCCCGTCAGGCCATCTAAGTGCACACAGCGAGTTTCGAGATGATACCATGCTGCAAACTGGAGTTATAACTGTTTGAAGCTCAGCCAATAGAGAGATAGGGGCGGGGCTTAAGAGGGTCGGGGCTTAAGTAATAAGTCCCTATTGGCCGTTTTAAGTCCAGACACCAAGTTTCAAAACAGTACCATGCTGTGAACTGGAGATATGACTGTTTAAAGCCCAGCCAATAGGAATACAGAGGGCTTAATCAGCTCGTCCCTATTGGCCGGAAAAAGTCCAAAGTTGTGATCCAGACCGTGTGTGAGTACATGCGTGTGTGTGTGTGTGTGTGTGTGTGTGTGTGTGTGTGTGTGTGTGTGTGTGTGTGTGTGTGTGTGTGTGTGTGCGTGTGCGCGTGTGTTAATATGCCAATATGTGTAGACAGTAGCTTCTAGGTTGAGAGAGGAGAGGCGTGTCATATGATCATTATAAATAGTCTCTCCATACAAACTGTACTTGCAGTCAGAGGAACCAAGAGAGGTGGACGAAACAAACACACAAGAGGTAAAATCATTTATTAATCTTGCTTTTCTTTCTTTCTGTTTTTACACCAGGGACACACATTGATGAACACTAAACAACATTTCAGTTTTCACAAAGAGTTAATTATCAAAGAGCTCATTTTCATCTGTAGTCCTTGAGCAGACTGTTAAAAATCTATACTAAACAAAAAAACTATAAGGTATCAATACAATAGAATAGAATAACCAATAATACAATAAGGATGACCTGAAAAAGTGTCTATGGCCATTTTTTGCATTACATTGGTAATGGTGAAGAAAATGTTGAAGACATTTCCTGGTAGGAATGTATTCCCAGATATGGCATTATTTCCTGACTATTAAAGGGATATTGCACTAAAAAAAAAAAAAAACTTTTGGTCATTTTATTGTCTATTCAGGCTTTTGGGAACACCCTGAACAGATTCCGTTCATTCGGTATTTAGATATTTGATATTAATTTCATAAATTTTATCCAGGGCCCATTCCTATACAAACCCATTGTAATTTCAAATTCCATTTTAACCATGATAAAGTCATTGAAAATACCTGTTCTTTCTTCTGGTGACTCATACTACCCTCCTAATATGTGAGCTGGATGTGTTTTTATTTCGATAACCTTTTTCATTTATTTTTAATATTTTAAAAATATAGGGAAAATGGAAAAGATTTAATACAATACAAAAATAGTAAAAATACAAGGTTATCGAAAAACACAGCCAGCTCACATATTAGGATGGTAGTATGATACTTTATGAGTCTCCAGAAAAACAGTTTGAAGTTACAATGGGTTTGTATTAGCCTCCTACCCGCCCTCTTCCGGAAACCATTTCATTTACGGAAGTTGGTCGTTTACTAGGCTAGGTTTGTATAGGAATGGGCCCTGAATGGGGATCGAGTGTCTGATAAAAATCTAAATATTGAATCAAGCAAATTAAAATCTGTCCAGGGTGTTCATAAAAGCCTGAGTAGATGATAAAATGACCAAAAGTTATTATTATTTTTTTAAGTGGAATATTCCTTTAAGACAGAAGTTTGTTATATTATCATTATTAATAATAAATATTGTTATTTCACCAGTCAGACAAACAGAAGGAGGTGGAAGAGACTCCATCAACACGAGAGGTAAAATGATTCATTCATCTTAAAATATTCTGTGATGAACCTGGTATAATAATGTAATTTGTTAATGTGCAGATATGTGGACATGGTTGACAGAGAGTTGTTCTCATTTCAACAGACAGATCAACGAAGGGAGGAGCACGAGAGAGACAATCAACAACAATCAACTCAACTCAACTCAACTCAACTCAACTCAAGAGGTAAAACATTAAATTATATTATTGTTATAGCAAACAAGAAATGATTAATTGGTGAAAATGACTAATTGAGTTTGATGCAGTTACACTATTGCTGTCTGGGTCTAGTTCTTGGGTGAGTTTTTGGTTTTGGATAAATTAAAACAATGAAGAATTGTTTTCTGGTCAAAATAATGTGGATGTTTTTTTTTATGTTTTATGTTTTATGATAAAAATGCACATCAACACAAACTAACTGAATGCAGATATGCCTCATACATCAAACAGATAATTCATAATCATATCTTCATGTCATGGCTGTACACAATATTTGTTATTCCCCAAGCTCCACCCATGGTGCGGAGCAATGGTGTAAAGTAACTCAATACATTTACTTAGGTACTGTACTTTAACAATTGGAGTTATTTGTACTTAATAATTTTACTTCTACTCCACTATTGTAGTTTTACTCCACAACAATTATTTGACAACTTTAGCTACTAGTTACTTTGTAAATTTTTATTATTACATACAATAGCCTAACTAATTCAGCTCTGTATACATTTCAACCATTTAAAAAAATTAGCCCCGTTACATGGACGCTTCTAATCGTATTAAAAGCAGGATTTTAGATAAACCCGATCTAAATTCTCCATGTATACAGCTAAATGAACCTGATCAAAACCAACCCGATTTAATTTCTGATCGGATGCCGAGGGGTGGTCTAGACCTTTTTACGACCCGATAAGGAAAATCCTTCCATGTATAAACCTAACCCGATTAGAATCTGATCATGTTCTTTCAGCGCACGCTTCCTGGCCATAAATTGTGTCACTTTTTGTGATGTTTCTTCACATTAATCTATTTAGTTTATAAACACATTTTTTAATCAATCTATAAATGTGCAGAATATCTGTGTAGCCTACTTGAGCGCGCATGTTTGTGTGCGCTCATGCGAGTCCCAATAAGACTCCTGTCTCGATTGAGAACCGTACGACAGATCGATCAACTAGACGATAAAACTCAGGAAGCATAATTGCTGAGGAGCGCGACAGAGAGAGAGGGGAGAGACAACACTGCGCACGCGCGCACGCACGCACGCACGCACACACACACACACACACACGCAAAAAATCACTAGAGAGATAGAGAGAGAGAGAGAGAGAGAGAGAGAGAGAGATCCTACCGTGACTGGACGTTACCAAGTCCCTGTCCTGGTTCATCTATCCTCCTGTGCGTCTTTGACCAGGTCAAATTGACCTGGCCTGTAACGTTTTGGAAACGCCACCTTAATTGTCTTCTTGCGATCATAATAGCCTAAGAAACCACCAGCAAAATATCCCAAATCCTTCATCAGATAAATAGTATTTAAAGGGGACTGGGGTAAAGGGATATAAGAAAGAGACCATTTTTGAAGTATTTAACTGCAGACTTTTTGTTATTATCGTGAATGCACTTGTCCATGAAGCCTATATGTTCTATGGGCCGTCAGCGAAAATATGGATTGTGACGTGATGATTATAAATAATAATGATAATATAGGCCTAATACATGTATACAGAACAACGCACATCCCCAATAATCTAATTATCTTTTTTTTTTCTTTTCACTTTGGTGGGGCTGTGCATTTGCATTAGGCTCCATTATTATTACTATTATTAAAGTGATCCCTGACTAATACGACAAATATGTCTTAATACATTATAATTGTCCTCTATAACTACAATGTAAAATTAAAAACACCTTAAATATTTTATTACTTCTAGAAATAGCTAATCTTTCACTCAGTAGGGGAAATGCCTGTCGCAAGTTGATGATGTCATAAATGTCATGTGTCATTTTTATGGCATGCATGTGCAAAAAAACAAAACACAAACACATTTGAAATATTGATTTGATGCTCATATTAACCATAGGAAGTATTAAGTTTGTTTTTATTTTCACATGCATGCCATAAGTTCCATAGGGATAGATCACACTTGACATTTATGACATCATCAACTTGCGACGGGCATTTCCCCTATTGAGTGAAAGATTAGCTATTTCTAGAAGAAAGAAAATGATTGAGGTGTTTTTAATTTCACATTGTAGTTATAGAGGACAATTATAATGTATTAAGGCATATTTGTCGTATTAGTCAGGGATCACTTTAATGGATACAGGGAAATGCGATCACAACACGATTTAAAAGTGGGCACATGTAAACACCAGATCTGATATATATATATATATATATATATATATATATATATATATATATATATATATATATGATATATATATATATATATATATATATATGTCACCGGATGATAGAGAAACAGGACGGTCGAGAAACGTAGCACTCGTCATGCAGCACGGGGCGGAGCGGAGCCGCTCGATTGTCCACGACATTGCAAGCGGAGGTGTGTGTGCAGGCGGAGCGCCGCGCGAGTTACGAAGCCGTGGTGAATGCAATCGTTATATTTATGCCCAGGCCGTAAGGCCTGGGCAAGCCCACGATAAACGCCCTGTCCAAGTGACTACAATGGAGCTAATGGCTAAGCTAGGCTAGGCTAGGCTAGGCTAGGCTAGGCTAGGCTAGTAAATAAAGTCGCAAATAGAGTCGCACACGAGTGACGTCAGCGCCTTCACTAGTGAATGGCTGTTGTCGCCACCTGGTGGTGATTGGTGTGTGGTGAACGACAAAACAAGCGCTCTTACATAGAACGTCCTGCGTTACCCAAACATCCGGTAACATATATATACATTTGAAAACTTGTGACACAAGTCATTCTGCATGATTTCAAGTACATTTTTCCGTTTTCATTCAGGATGGGCAACGCTGTGGTGGTCATCCACCACCCGACCAGTTTGAAACCCACCGCATCGCTGGAGGGGGGATGGGTGGCCGATCAGAACGAAAGCATGATCCGTCTGGAGAAGACCGCTGGTGCTGCAACAGGCTGCGGGGGGACCATTAAATTCAAGAGGGATGTGTCTACGGTCGATAGTAGCCACAGTAGGCAGACAAAAAGTGGTATCAGTGCGGGAGTTAGTGCTAAAGGGAAAGGAACATATGCAGCAGGGGTGGGGGCTGCTGATGGTGATGCTTCTGGTCATCTTGCGTTCGATACCAGCCAAAAACAAAAGACTGGAACAAATCGGGGTCACATTGTATCTGATGACAATACATTCTCTGAGCTGTACGTCTATGTAGACTATGAAGGGAATAACGTTGGGCGGTACAAGTGGGAAAGCAATGGTCTCACACTCCAGGCTAAACACAGGTGGAGCGATAATTCAGAGATGTTCATCAAGGTTCAGTCCAAAGCTGAATGGGCTCGTGATCGTGATTCTGATAAGTATGTAGACGCCACAGGAAAAGGCTGTTGAATTGATTACCAATTCTTCTTATCATGATTCTGATGGCCTGTACTGTATGTAGACGCCACATGAGAAGGCTTTGATTAGCAATTCTCGGTTTTATCTTCTACCACCTGTTTTACTCCCTAATTATAGCCTACTTTATGTGTTCATAAACGGCTCCAATGAGCACATTATCTTTTCTTCATAAATATCATTGAGAATACTGCCGGTTCTAGGAATGTGTGATCATGGCAGACAGTACAATATTAATACATTTGGAATTCAGGAAACAATAAGTGATAATTAGGCAGAATGCTTTGTAACAATGGATAAAAATATTTTCTCTAACAATGATTAAGTAAATACTGTATAATGATTCATTCAATACATGTACTGTAACAATGATTAATTCAATATATTTACTGTAACAATGATTAATTCAATACATGTACTGTAACAATAATACATGTACTGTAACAATGATTAATTCAATATATTTACTGTAACAATGATTAATTCAATACATGTACTGTAACAATGATTAATTCAATATATTTACTGTAACAATGATTAATTCAATACATGTACTGTAACAATGATTAATTCAATAGATGTACTGTAACAATGATTAATTCAATAGATGTACTGTAACAATGATTAATTCAATAGATGTACTGTAACAATGATTAGCCTAATTCAATATATTAACTGTAAAAATGACCAATTAAAATTCCTTCATAAAACTCTGCTCTCTTTGTTATCGAGTATCTATGTGTCTTGACTTTATATAAACATTGTCTGTTTAACATGAATACTGAAAAGCTTTCTTTATGTGATCCAATTAATGTTAGCTCATTAAGCTCATTTTAAACTTTAATTTACCATTTTTGGGGAAAAGAAATGTTTTAAACAACCCATGTGATGTTATACATTGTCAGATAGTTGAATGTGTCCTTATATTATCATCACTTTACCCAAATACAGCTCAATGGAGTTAGGAGGTTTTTATATTATCATCACTTTACCCACGTACAGCTCAATGGAGTTAGGAGGTTTTCTACAGTATATTATCTGCCTGTCGTCTGCTCCCTTTTTTAAGAGTCTTGCTCAGGGACACACAACAACATTGATACCCTGGCCCGGAATCAAACCAGGGACAACTGGAGCTCAGGCGGGATCCCATCACCTATAAAGTGTATACCAGTATGTGTATATATTGGTTTTACAAATCACAGGATAAGATGTTAATTTCCTTTGTGCAGGCACATGCGTGTGAGAGTGTGTGTGTGTGTGTGTGTGTGTGTGTGTGTGTGTGTGTGTGTGTGTGTGTGTGTGTGTGTGTGTGTGTGTGTGTGTGTGTGTGTGTGTCATCTTGGTGGTGAATGATGGATGCAAGGGAGGGGGGGGGGCTGGTGTTAGTTTTTAATCTAGGACGCATCATCAGTAGTGTTCCTCCAGGTCTTAGGGTGTTTCGGCCATTATACACTATACACCCTCACCAGAATCGGCCAGCTCAGAGTCATGAGTCCCGAACTTGCGTCATTTCCAATTAATCATGAGAGTATCGTTCATCTTATGGATGGCAGACTTCTCATGGGACTGTGCAAGGCAGGGGCGTCCTTTTCCCTGAGTCAAGCCTATAGGCTGACCGCATACCTCCTGGCTCAAGTTTAGGCATTTAGCAGAAGCTCAATGCCCAAACTGGAAGCTCCAAATCCAAGCGACCCACAATAAGCAAAGCAATACAATAAGCAATAAGCAATACAACAATCAAAGTGATTAAGCATAAGGATAGCGTTATGCCCCCTCCTCATGGGACTTAATCAACATCAATACCCAAACTGGAAGCTCCAAATCCAAAGCGACCCACAACAAGCAAAGCAATACAATAAGCAATACAACAATCAAAGTGATTAAGCATGAGGATAGTGTTATGCCCCCTCCTCATGGGACTTAATCAACATCAATACATCAACTGCATAGAGATATCAATCCAGAACAAAGAACAAATCGTATATACCTATACAAACGCTACCTAGCATGGTTACTTTGGGGCCCAGCAGGAGTCCTTCCTCCTCATAAAAAGCCACTGGCTGAACGCTCGCTTTGGCCTCTAATTCCCAGGTCTGCAAAGAGTCTGGTTGTAGATCATGCCACAAACCCTCTGCATCCCACCTCCACTGGGCGGACTTCAGTGTTCCAGCCGCGCTGTTGTGCTTCAGCCGCGAGCTCTGCATAGCGTAGGTGTTTCCGCTCGTAAGCCTCATCCACTGAGTCCTCCCAGGGTACTGTGAGCTCAATGATGTACACCTTTTTGAGCGGTGGTCACAACGCTCCTATACGTGGCCGTGTGTGTGGGTCTGTCTGTCTGTCTGTCTGTCTCGGTGTCTCCGTGTCTGTCTGTCTGTCTGTAGCCTGCAGTAACCTTTTCTGACCACACATGTTAAGGGAGGGGCGCTGTTGCACACACACACACACACACACACACACACACACACACACACACACACACACACACACACACACACACACACACACACACACACACCACCGCTCAGTTCACACGAGTGTGATTTTTTAGAGAAGGGGACCAGAGCACCAAGTCAGGTCTCAGGGTAGTTGTAGCGATCTCTGGAGGAAACACAAGTTGTCGGCCAATATCAGCCAGCATCTTCCAGTCGCTGAGCCAAACGTAGTTGGCCTCGCTCAGATGGTGTCAAGCCACTCCTGGTTACCTTTGCCCCCTCGCGGACAAAGGTGGTTGCCTGTTGGTGGTTGGATGCTGGTGACGGTAGGGAGTTGGTGGCAGCTTGTTTGTCCTCCAGGGTGGAGGCAAGGATCTTTAGGACTTGGTTGTGATGCCATGTGTAACGTCCCTGGGCGAGACTGGTTTTGCACCCTGATAGAATGTGCCTTAGGGTGGCTGGAGTTGAACAAAGGGCACACCCCGGGTCTTCACCAAACCACTGGTGAAGGTTGACTGGTGTTGGAAGAACGTCATATGTAGCTCTTATGATAAAGCTCAACTGCCTCGCTTCCATGGCCCACATATCTTTCCAGCTGATCTTCCTCCTCTCCACACTGTCCCATCGTGTCCACTGGCCCTGTTTTGCAAGAGAGACTGCCTTGGCCCATCTTCCAGCCTCCTCCTGGTGGCGTACTTCCTCCACCACCATCTTTCTCCGTTCTGATGCTGCTGCCTTACTCCAAGCAGGGCGAGTAGCTGTTAACCCAAAACCTCCTCGTCCCTGCTGAACATAGCCCACAATGTCAGCATGTTTGAGGGCTGCTGTTGCTTTCTCCACTGCTTTGGCTGAAAAAGCGTTGAAAACATAAGGTTCGGGCCTCGGCTCGGGTCGGACGCTTTTTCATGATTAATGCTCGGACGTCGACTCGGGTCGGACAGAAAACTGTCGGACACGGGTTCGGAACGGACAGAAAAAATGGGCCCGATCCCAGCTCTAATGCACACACGCACGCACGCACACACACACACACACACACACACACACACACACACACACACACACACACACACACACACACACACACACCTCAAGTTTCAACTTGAGGAAAAAGTAGAACGGCTAATCTCTAATCTACACCCACGTCACATACCAGCTATACCATGCCATGTGAGAACTATCGTCACACTGCATTCCTTTCAATCATGCCAAGCCCTTCATTAATCACTCATCATGCACATAATTATCTGTTTGGACTGTCAAGTATTTCCCATTGTCGGCACACCTAAGACTTTCTCATCAACATAGATTACAGCACCAGTTTCACCTTCATGAAAACCACAACTATTAAAGCTACTGACAAACTAGTTTAACTGTAGAAGTGAATCTCCTCCTCTCCTCAAGTAACCCTGTCCTCTGAAAAGCCTTTTGTCTATATAATAATAATAACCATATGCAGTATAACACACACCCACACACCTTTGCAGCCCTTTTGCTCCTACTTTGTAAGATGGAAGCACAGTCAGTACTGATAAAACACATTGGCTGCGTCCGAATATTCTCTAATGTAGTGTACTAAAAGGGGGCTCCGCCATTTTTAACTAGTGTCCGAATGTATAGTGAGCATTTTTGTACCCTAATAGTGTACTGAAGTATCCCACAATGCATTTGGATTTGTAGTGTGCATTCGATGGTCACTATTCAAGCCCTACCGGCCCACAATGCACTGCACTGCGGCCGCTGTCTCGCGCTTTGAGCACGCACATGCGGTGTGCACGCGCACACGCACACTGCAGGCTCGTCTCTGGGCAGGAGGCAATGAACGCAGCTAGCCATAGCCACCTGTTGCTGAGCAAAAGCAACAGAGCCGCTCGTAGCAGAACCACCGGCTAAAGAAAACAACTCATACAAAATGTCCACAGCCTTGTCACCAGAGAACAAATGAAGAAAAAAGCTCTAAAGTTGTTTATGAAGAGAATATACGAGAATAGACGCTGGAGGCTTTTGTTTTTCGATTTCTCTCTTTTCTTCCCAACCTTCCACAGCTGTTAATAATAATCATGATAAATAATATTTTAATTTTAATTTTAATTATTTAAATTAGCAAGTATAACCTATGTTATCACAAACATGGGTGTATGTCTGCATGTGAGACAAATTAATGTGGCACAAACATTATTCATTCATTCACCAATGAATGAATACAATAAAAAAAAAATATATATATATATATATATATATATATATATATATATATATATATATATATATATATATTGAATTTTATTGAATTGTGAGAAATAAAAACATAATTATATTGGCTTATCTCATAATAACACCTTAACATGTTGGTATGTTATTTACAATCTACAAGCATTGGGGAGTTGATGTACAAGCTCACAATGCGTCGCTTCGCCCCCTGTTGAGAGCTTGTAGATCGGCTATTATTTATTACTCAAAAGCCAGGGCTCTGAGGGTTTTAACCACAGATATAAAAAGCTAGATACCTCCCCCGCCGCTGCAGTTCATTGGCGCGCCTGGTCAAGGAGTCCTGGCAGAAATGGCGGAGTGTGGAAGACAGACTGTCACTCAAAAAAACTGCTGGCCAATCACAGCGTGTCTTTTCTGGGACTTTTCCCATTCAATTCAAAGGAGTTTTATTGGCACGTTTATATGGCCAAAGCAAGTGTCAATACCAGACATGGAGTTGGATCCAGGATTTGGTCACATTCCCGTCTACATTCATTAGACAGATTAATGAATCATGTTACTTACCTGTGGAAAGTGATTCCCAGCATTCTATTTTCCAATGTGCATCTGTTTGTACAACCCGGAGCTGTACATGAAACGACCATGTTTCTCTCTGGTGACAGCTCCAGTTTTGTTTTCATCCAATTCCTGATGTTGCGCGGCTCAGCGTTGCGTATGAGAAAAACCGCCCCATCTGCCTCTGATTGGCCGACCGAATTTCCGCTTCTGTGACACACAGGGAAGAATTCCGTAATTCTTTTTATTTTTTTTGCCAGGAGTCTTGGACCAGCACCCCCCAGCCGGAAGAGGCGTCTACCTTTCTATGTCTGTGGTTTTAACTGTGCGACAGCGATGACGCAACCAGATGGCGACGGAGTAGTGTCCGAAATGCGTTGATTTGTTCACTACTGTAGTACACTACATCTGGATCCCTCATTTAGGGTTAGGGAGTAGAGAACGTGTTCCGCATTTCGGACACAGCCATAAGATTGAATTATTGAAATCCCAAACATAGGGTTGGGACTCGTTAGGATTTTAACGATTCCGAGTCCTTAGCGATTCCCTCTTAACGATTCCGGTTCCTAACGGTTCTCTTAACGGTTCCAATATATATATTTTTTCATATTTTCTGACACTGACGCTTCTGTATGTCCTATAGAAAAATAAAACATGAACGATTGAGACCATTTAACAGTAGTTGTTTACATAAGCCTAATGGGCGTTCAAATAAATAATAATTTAGGTATAGTTGTTGTAATACAAATTTATATTGTAATATAATCACAGTTAAGGGTCAATTTGTTTCTTACCAATAGGGCTACTTTTGTGTAATTGAAAATGTAGATATATTCATGTGGTGTGGTGTGGTGTGGTGTGGTGTGGTACTAAAGCTGCAGTGGAAAAGGGGCTATTGTGAAGTCAGGTTTCTAAACGTCGCGCCCATCTGTATGTTTAAGGCTTTAAGCGTTGGTTAAAATAGCTGATCTACAAGCTCACGTTGTCTTGTGGATGCGACGCGTTGTGAGCTTGCAGATCAGCTATTTTCGGCATTCAACACAGCGAAGTAGTCAGGCTTTACTTGCGTTGCAACTTGCAAAGACGTAACAAGGAAGAAGAGAAGCACCCAGGCAGACGGCACAGAGGAGCGCCTCAGTCCGCTCACATATCAACTTTCGCAGGGTCTTCTGCAGCTGCGGGTGTTATTTGGAGCATAATGTGAAATGTGAATGAAAAGAAAGATGCGAGGACAGAAGACCGCGGACCGAACGAGCGAACGAGCCTACGAGCGCCGCTCATGGACGTCAGAATGAACACGCTTCCAGTGAGCTGAAGTACAGCCAAACTTTGGAAGACTTCTGTCTCTTCGGCACCATGCTGTTTGTTTATCACGCTGCTTGTTGATGTGTTCAGTTGTCGTCGCTCTCACTCGCGCTGCTCAGTGACGCGGACATTCCCAGCATTCTTTCTGTAGAGGTGGCCTGACGTCACCACAGCTGCTTGCAATGGAATGCACATTAAATGTGCGCTGATGAGACCCGTTAAGAGAATCGGACCGGCAAAAATGATTGACCCGGTTCTGGACCTGCTATCATGGAACCGGGTCCTAAAAAGAACCGGTTTCGGGTCCCAACCCAAACATGGAATGTACTTGGACCATGATGTCACATGTAATGGCTGTCTCAGGACTGCCCCCTAGCTGCCAGAATACAGCTTCACAGCCTCCATGTTTTCTAAAGCAGTGGTTCTCAACCTGTGGGTCGGGACCCCCAGGGGGGCCACCAAATTATTTTGGGGGGTCCCCAGGTAACTTAATTTGCAATATTGTTTCCTCACTCAACAGTAAACAAACCAACATAAAGGTTATGTGTATAGAGGGTATCTGCACATTTCTAAAGTGACAATTTAAGGACTTTTCAATACCTCTAAAATGACAAATTAAACATTGGCCAAATAGTCAAATATTAGAGGTAGAAATTATGAAAATAGTAGATATACATGTAAGTAGATCTGCTATGTTTACAATAGAACCGTGTTTTACAAAATGTAATGCCTCCACTCTTAGTGCTCGTCAGAGTGTGGTATGATAATTGGGAGGTCGTAGCCTGAAAAGGTTGAGAACCACCATTCTAAAGTATAGCTGACCACTTTAACCACTAAAAATAAAAGACAATTGCTGATCTACAAGCTCACAACGTGCTGTGAAGTGTCGTCAGCTTGTAGACACGCTATTCCACAAAAATAAAAGTGTAGTGCAGTGGAATAGAGTAGACACTATGTCACATCAGGAGTCCATTACTGTACACATTTGCGGCTACAGTACATGTTTCTAATGTTACTGATATCTTGTTTTGCATGTCTGTGGCAAAAAATATATATATATTGATGTAAATGTCCATCACATTTGGCATGGTGATGAGCCCTGTTTATTCATGGTTGTATTGCAGTTCTATTAGGTTGTATTTTATATACGGATCACAAGCAGAACACTGCTGACTCATTGGTCATAATATGTCTGGTCACTGACCTTGACATATTTAATGCACATATTTGACTGTTAAACCATGACGTTCAAATCAAAATAATATATTGTTTTCTACCCCTTTCTCAGCACTTTATAATGAAGTACCTCAATAAAGGCTAATTAACAGCTAATAAGGCACATTAAGTCCTAATAGTGCATTTATAAACCCTTTACTATGCACTTATTATGAGATCAATTAACACTAACAAATCCGTAATAAAATCTTTATTATAACAGTATAAACAATTAATTAAGCCTTTATTAACACTTTATTAGGCAATTTAAAGCCACCTATTCTAAAGTGGGAACACATCGGGTACACCCGCCACTCTGACATGTCGGAAAGGAGACATGTCAGAGTGGCGGGTGTACCCGATGTGTTCCCACTTTAGAATAGGTGGCTTTAAATTGCCTAATAAAGTGTTAATAAAGGCTTAATTAATGACTTGTTGTTGTTTATACTGTTATAATAAAGATTTTATTAAGGATTTGTTAGTGTTAATTGATCTCATAATAAGTGCATAGTAAAGGGTTTCTAAATGCACAATTAGGACTCAACCGACATGTCAGAGTGGCGGGTGTACCCGATGTGTTCCCACTTTAGAATAGGTGGCTTTAAATTGCCTAATAAAGTGTTAATAAAGGCTTAATTAATTGTTTATACTGTTATAATAAAGATTTTATTAAGGATTTGTTAGTGTTAATTGATCTCATAATAAGTGCATAGTAAAGGGTTTATAAATGCACTATTAGGACTTAATGTGCCTTATTAGCTGTTAATTAGCCTTTATTGAGGTACTTCATTATAAAGTGCTACCTCCTTTTTTTTTTACTTTTGATTTATTTTACAAATAGAGCGGTGGTTTTCAACCTTTTCCATATCAAGGTCCATTGTTTATTCTGCATTTGAGCCACGGACTACCGTCTGACCCAAAACGCAGTAAAAACTATTTTTGTGTTTTTATGTTGTCTGTGGTGTGTCTGGTGTTGGTTTAGTATTGTCCCTGTCTATTCTAATCTATTTTTTGTTAAAACATAAGTAAGTGGATAAGTGGTAAATGGTAAATGATAAATGGTGCATTTATACAGCACCTTTATCCCAACATATTCTCACCTTCAAAGCGTCAGACAACTGACGCCCTGTCAAGTACCGTAAAGCGTCGGACGAGGGGACGCTTTGGGTATGCCTTCTGTGTCAAGGGTTGGACGAATTGGGTATGGCCAGTGGTCTAAGAAGAAAGAAAAAAAAAGTCGTTCCCGAAGCGAGATTCGATAACGCTATGAAGGGTTTACCAGCCACCCGACGCTACCGTTCACGCCACTATAAACGACGGAGCCATGCCGTCTCAGGCGCCGATGAGCGCCGAGAGCCGCCGACGAGGGAGCGGTAGCGACCGAGTCGCCGCGGCGAACGGTGCGAACGGCGCATGAGCCGACTCAGCGGCGTTACCGAATTATGTGCCGCTATGGACATAATAGTACATTTTGAATTAGGGTTAGAGTTAGGGTTTAGGGATAGAGGTTAGGGTAAGGCCACAGGACATAAAAATGAAAGGAAGTCTATGTAATGTCCTAAGTAGGTAGCAAAAACGAGTGTGTGTGTAGCTTGTACAGCTGGACCACACACTATAAATAAAGTCTGAGTCAATAACAAGATTTAGGATCACTCAGTGTTGTCAGTCCTCTTTGTTAACTCTGAATAATTACACACACGCATACACACACACACACACACACACACACACACACACACACACACACACACACACACACGCGCGCGCGCGCGCACAGACACTCAGTGTTTGCTTTCTTAATCAGTCCTCGTCATTAAAGATGAAGACAAATCACACCTGTGTGAAATTCCAAACCTGAAACATGACTGTTATTAATGAAGCACCCTGCTGCACTGAAAAGCCTATTATTTCTTTAATACACCCCAGAGCCTAGTTAAATTCAACTCGTTTAATGACATTTATACAACAGGTAGTCGGGCTCTCAATGAAAAACAGGCTCTCCAACCGTGCATATAACGAGCACTACTGCACTGTCTCTCATCAAGTAAAGAAATCAGCTGCGTTGGTCACGAAAGACAGCAAGTGCTCCTCTCTCCCCACACTATGCTAGGCGGCTAGGCTAGCGGTTTTCATGTGAAAACTCGCCTGACGGCTCGTTCCTGCGGCAAGGCTGTCGTGCCGGATAACCGTGTTATATGCACACCCTCTCGTGTAATATTGCTTAATTATACCACCTGATAATGACAAATGGAACGTTTTCACATCCTCAAACACAAGAAGTACAAAATGTCCTTTTTGCACAAACTTTAAATACCTTTTTGTCCACATACTGTATATACTGTTGTGTGTATTATACTTAATGCACATGCAAACTTTGTTGAACCACATAGGCCCCAGTCTACTTTGTTACTACAGTATTATTCAAATATTGTGAAATTGCAAACATTCGTATTTTAGCTCAAAGCCTGCAATATTTGGTGTTAAAACAAATTGGATATCCAAAGTCCCATGTAATCTCCCTATTTCAAATGTGAAGTTATACAGCACTGTACATGATCAATACATAACTTGATAACTACTCTTTAATTATCTGGAAATGCTCTATAAAAACCAATACAGCACTAAATAATCTTTCACTGAATCACTCATGTAGATGGTAGTTTTCCAGGGGCTTTTACACACACGCACGCACTCACATCACAACCATGTGACGTATGACTCACGGCAGTCAACCCCCTGGGTGAAAGAATTTGTTTTTTTGCTCTGTGTTGTGATCTAACATGACCTTAAGATCACGCCAACAGCTGCCGCTGTCATTCTCACTGAATGTGTGTGTGTGTGTGTGTGTGTGTGTGTGTGTGTGTGTGTGTGTGTGTGCGTGTGTGTGTGTGTGTGTGTGTGTGTGTGTGTGTGTGTGTGCATGTGTGCATGTGTGCAAGTGTACTAATTTATTCACTCTCAGAGATAAATGAACACTACAGAATGGTACCTGTGTTCACACACCAAGATGCAACCTGCAGACCAAAGACTCCCACGGCCAGCAACAGGTTTGATGGGTTGTTGGGTCTGGTTCTCATACCTCGGCCATGCCACCCCTCTACCAACACATAACCTCTGACACCTCCCAGTGGCCTGACACTTTGTCATCACTGGCCCTGGCTGCCACTGCTGCCCTGACCGCTGAAGGGGAGCACACACTGGCCGCGGGCGGCTGCGCAGCGTCGCGTCGCGGTATCGACACACGTTAAGTGCCCATAGACTGAAAAAAAAATATGGACGATGCGAAGCCATTGGTTTCTATGCAGCGCAAATGGCCCTTTCTACCCCTTGGAAATGCGTGTCGCCATCATAGAATTGTAAAGGCATCAGAGATGCTATTGGCTGCCAATGGTCACGTGCAACGCAGGGATACATGGGAGAATGTGGTCGGAGCCTCCCGAAATACAGCACACGAAGAAGAACACAGCCGGCTGGTATCAGTTTAGTTGGCCACGCCCCCCCCCCCGCAACGTTATCATTTATTTTAAAGGGATCCCTGGCTAATACGACAAATATGCCTTAATACATTATAATTGTCCTCTATAACTACAATGTAAAATTAAAAACACCTTAATTATTTTATTTCTTCTAGAAATAGCTAATCTTTCACTCAATAGGGGAAATGCCTGTCGCAAGTTGATGAAGTCATAAATGTCATGTGTGATCTATCCCTATGGAATTTATGGCATGCATGTGCAAATAAAAACAAACTTAATACTTCCTATGGTTGATATGAGCATCAAATCAATATTTCAAATGTGTTTTTTGCACATGCATGCCATACATTCCATAGGGATAGATCACACATGACATTTATGACATCATCAACTTGCGACAGGTATTTCCCCTTTTGAGTGAAAGATTAGCTATTTCTAGGAGAAATACAATATTTAAGGTTTTTTTTATTTTACATTGTAGTTATAGAGGACAATTATAATGTATTAGCCAGGGATCCTTTTAAAATAAATTGGACCACATTTCGACAAAACGAATATGATGGTGATTGAAAGGCAATTTTTAACTAGCGATAGGAACCATACAGTATTCATGAAAATGTTAATTAAGGTTAGAAAACGAAAGGGGAAAATGAATGGGATCCAATGGAAAACAATTCTTTTTGCGATCGCCCGGGGGGGAAAACAGCGCAAACTAGCGGCCAATCATAGGAAGTTTTACTTCCGTATTGGAGTCACTTTAAATCGGCAGAACTATGCCCATGTAAGTGCCGCACGGTAACCCCTACTGGATGAAGGAAGGAAGGAAAGGGAGACACACAGAGAATGCAACACACACAGACAACCAGAGAGAGAGAGGGAGTTATTTAAGACACCAGAAAGTACAGAAATGAATACCAGAACCATGCGGTCTCAAGCCAATGCTCAATACGCTCCCCCCCTCTCCTTCTCTCTCTCCCCTCAGATCTAATGGACCAACATGACAGGATGCTTTCGGTATACAGTCCAGTCCGGTACGGGGAGCAGCGTTCACTGCAGCTGTGTTGACGGCTGGCTTTGAGGAGGCACCCGGGTTGTCCTGGGTGATGTAGGCAGGCGAGAGATGTTTTGACAGTGGTTGGAGACGGGCAAAAAAATATCAACAGACATGGGGTCGCCCTGTTTGATTCTCTACACAGCATCGCATGATTAGAAAGAGAGAGAGGAAGCGAGCAAGGGGGTGGGGGTGGTTGAGAGAGAGGGTCAAAGCTACGGACTACAATATGTGCAGTGTTTGTTAATGTGCGTGGAAGCGACACGAACGTCAGCACGCGCATATTGTGCATGCTATGTGCAGGCTTTTTTTGGGCCAAAGTGTCACACACATGCGAGCAGAGGGCTTTGTTTGAATGCGTTCCAACTTCTCACGAGAGGAATTTTTGGTAAATGACAGACGGCAAAACAAGAGCAATGTGACTCGATCAAAACAAGCGGCGTGCCCCTTCGTGAGGACGCACTGGCATGTGTTTCAGTGAGAACTCGCCTGTAGAAAAGCACATGTCCTCCTCTGTCTTTCAAGTGTTTTTGAGGCGCTGTGTTTGTGCTGTGGCTTCGATGGCGTGCAAGGGGTCTGCCTACTGTACAAAGCACTGGGCTCTGTTTGATCAGGGGTGCCCACACTTTTTTGACGTGAGATCTACCTTTAAAATGACTAGCTCAACATGATCTGCCCATCCAAAATATTTTAGCTGAGGGCCTGAGGGGGGCTTTGGAATAGCAGCACTGCATTTTAGACAGACACACTTACTGTAAGGGGGAAATAAATGGGAAATACTGGGGGAAACGTCTTCATCCCATTCTGTTTGGAAGTGGTAGGTTTTGGGGTTCTTTGTAATGCTACTGACTCTTGAACAAAGCATTGCATTGGAGGTTTGCCTACTTTATAAGCCATGAAGGGAGCTGACAGGCCCTTCTTGATGTCATATTGACATATTCTTTTTATATTTTAATTATATATTTTTAGAGGCATGTCATGTGGTCTACCTGCACACCCTTGGTGATCTACTGGTAGATCACCATCTACCTTTTGGGCACCCCTGAACTATATTAATGGTAACCATAGTACCAAACACCAGTTGTGGAGAGAGTATGTGACGAGACAGAGCAGTGATCAGGAGTACAGAACAGGAAATGACAGAAAAATGACATAAAAAGCGGACACAGACTTCCTGCCGGAGCGCATTTCCTCAAGATCCACCCTGATGGTCATCGGGATCGACATGCGCACATCTGTCTGCAAACCCTGACTTAACCTGGATTCAGCTCTGAGTAGACATTGCTCATAGCTCCAGCGAATGGTCTTAATTCATTTGGCTGTTTAAAAAATGAAAGAATACGTTTAAGACTTTTGGCAATACAATCGTCACTTTTGTTGACGACAAGTACATTTTAAAACTGTGCTCCACAGGGAGCTTCATTATTGCACAGCATAATAAGAACGCTGTTATTATTCAAGTAAATACAATGCAAGAAATACAATATACTGTATAGCATAAACCTTTCTCATAGATAAATTAATTAAGAATTAACCACTTAAACCCTATCAGACCGGGGGTTTTGGTCCGCTCCTTTGTTCCCACTAGAATCATACTTGAAAATTGCTGACCATTTGCTCACAGCTCATCGCATTGTGACACGCTGTGAGCCCTGTAGATCTGCAAATTTCACAGATGGTTGAATGTTCACCAATCATGACATGCCCAGAATTGGGACGCTAGCGTTCATGTGGTTAAATCTGAGAGTACAAACGGAACCAAATAGAACCATACTGTGTGTATTTAACATTAACAATATGTGCATATGATATGTGCATTCAGACAGCTTGTCATACATCTGTAGGAGTAGAGGGTGGAAACCGTCACCCCCTTTGTACAACTTTCCAGCATTCATTTAGCGCTTTGCTGACTCAGCGTGGGATGCTAATGCAGCCTTGTCATCAATACTTGGTTCATAATTCATACTATTCACTTGGTAAACTTCTGACACGCTTCTTGGTATTATCCTGTGATTGACAGCTGAGGTTCTTCGGGGGGGTATATTTAAGTGCTCACCAGGACCTCAGGACGCCATCTTGTGGGACAGGATTGCCTACTAGTTACACTAGTCAGCCCTATAGACTGTATAAAAGAAGAAGAAGAACACAGCCGGCTGGTATCAGTTTAGTTGGCCATGCCCCCCGCAACTTTATCATCAATTTTAACATAAATGGGACCTTATTTTCACAAAACGCATATCATCGTGATTGAAAGGCAATGTTTAACTAGCGATAGGAACCATAAAGTATGTATGAAAGTGTTAATTAAGGTTAAAAGACAGGAGACAGAGAGAAGAATTAGGATGCAAGAGACATAAATAGTCAGAGACAAGGAGGAAAATATAGTAGTTTTTATTTTTTATTTTTTATTGAGGAGATGCATGGCCTAGAATGATTTTTCCTGATTGAGGTGAACACATGCGAAAACGTGTGAGCATAGAAAGAGAGAAAGGCGTCCCCCAGGGATCCATACTTCCTTTTCCCCTCTACACCAAATCTCGCCGAAAATAGCAGCTCTACAAGCTCTCAGTGCATTGCATTGCGATACATTCATAGCTTGTAAAACTTTCACTGAATGGGTAAATGGTCCATTTGGATACATTTACACAAGAGTTAAAACAGCACTCAGGTGTGAGGTATGGCTTTTGCTCATATGAGATTTGAGGAAACGGACGGACAGAGACAGATGTAGACACGTCGAATGGATATAGAGGATTCCCTGCGCAGTACCAGAGGCACATACCGATTTAATCCCTGAGACCTGTAAGAAGAGAGAATTATAGCTCCTTGGTAGGCACCTCTCTGTGTATTAGAGGTCTAGACTGCTGTGGGAGAGGAAGAGAGAAAAATGGTGGGCACATTACTCAGCCCCAGAGTCAGACTCCTGGTCAAATGTTACTCAACTACAAGGGAAAGTCAAATGTGTACTCGAGTTAGAGTACTGGAGTACTGAAGTTTTCAAAAGTATATAATTTGTTTTATTATCAATGCATTTCTGTATTAAAATGTAGACACTTTGCAAAAGAAATCGAGGATTTTACAGAACTTAAAGAAAATACCTCAAAAGTAAAAATAGCAGATCTATAGTTTCCACTACAGAATACTATATTTGAAATAAAGTATTTTTCCCAGTGTGAGAGAAAGAGAAACAATATATATATTAAAAAAAATGTATGTATGGATGTATGTATGAATGAAATGTGTATGAAATGTGAATGAATGTATGAATGTAAAAACACCTATCATTATTTTTTCTGGTGACTCATATTACCATCCTAGTACGTGAGCAGGCCGTGTTTTTTTCGATAACTGTTTTCAATTATGTTTAATATTTTTTTACGGAAATTGAAAAAATTTAATACAATAACAAAAATATTAAAGATAATTGAAAAAAACACGGCCTGCTCACGTATTAGGAGGGTAGTTTGAGTCACCAGAAAAAAATAATGGGTGTTTTTAATGAATCTATCAAGGTTAAAATGGGTTTGAAGTTACAATGGGTGTGTGTGAGAAGCCCAGGAGCAGGAGGGCCTGGTAACATTTACATCAAATATCTAAATATTGAATCAAGCAAATTAAAAACTGTTCAGGGTGTTCATAAAAGCCTGATTAGACAATAAAATAACCAAAAGTTTTTCTTTTCTTTTTTTTTTTTAAGTGGAATATCCCTTTAACATTAAACAGATCAACATCTGGTTTAATAATATTGTATAAAACTTCCAATAGATTCACCTTTTCCTTCAAGTACTTGCTCTGGTAAACCTTTTTTACATCATGCTTCACCAAAGGACTGGCCTTATCAGTTTTGGTGAGAATGCAGATTTGTGGAATGCCTTTCAAAAGTGCAGAAACATGTTCAGCCTACAAAAAAAGTATTTATTTCTTCACAACCTGCTACACACAGTGAAAATGACACTGATACACAATCATTCGAATATAGTTCTTAATCATGCTAAATTTAATTGTGGTTTGTTTGTTTGCTTGTTTGTTTTAGTAACAAAAAGTCAATAACCAAGTGATAACAAATAACATTAAAATGTTCTTTTACCCATCAATGTCTCTCATCTTCTTCATGGAGGTCATCTGGTCAGCAGGAATGACCAGAACCAGAACATGGGTTTGGTCCTTTAGAGTGGGCTTAGGGTTGTAGAGAGGATCCTTATCTGACATCGCTGCTACAGTGTTGAACTGTAGAAGGAAAACAAGTTAGCTTTTCATAAAATATGGGTTAAATTCTTAATGTGTGTTAATAATTACATGATGAGAGAGTGAGACATGTAGTCATGTTACCGTGTAGCCATCCATCACATGACCTTCCAGAGCCAATCGAATGTCTTCTTCATGATCTCCTGTCTCACTCCCAAGGCCCACAATGTCATTGAACACAAAGTGTCCTTTTTTGATCTTATGGGTTTGATACTGTAAAACATGAACACATCTGTAAGACAGTGCTTGTATCCAAGAATTCTAGCAACTATATCACAATAGAGATCATAATTCTGATAACAGTACACAGCAGACCGCAGTATATTGTGCCTTTTCAACATTAAGATTTCATGAGGTTAATTGCAGCACAACTCAAATGGCCAGAGACTGACCACAATATTCCACTAGGATAGAAAAGAAAATCTGTAAAAGGTGACACCAACTGGCGTCTTTTTTTACATTATTATACTTTCAGACAACTGCTTGTTTCATTACACATTTTAATTTATGATACAGTTGTACACTTTAAGTACAGGATAATTTACTTTTGTTAGTAGATATACTGCAACACAATGTATTACATACTGTGTTGGTGGAACTTTGGGGTAACTGAGTCATTCTCCCCCTTAAGATGCTGCTGACAGAGTTGATGAAGCTGGACTTGCCAGCTCCTACTGGTCCATGGAGCATGATCCTGATGTGTTTGATGTTTTGATTTTCAGGGTGGAATTGTGTCACACTGTCAAGCAGAGTGTCTTTGTCTCTGAAGGAATAAATAAAATGGTATAGTAAACTTTTTGCACTCTTAACTAGTGGTGTACATCCTGGTAAACCCACAACCCACTTAAATCTTCTCAATACACCACTTGTCATAGTCATACTGTAGTCATTGATAAACTTTAAGTACAATGTTATTTGCTCATAAATGGACCAATTATTCCAAGCGTTGAAAACACTATGGTTTAAATGTAATGATCATGCATAAGGCATTGTGTCAGACCGGATTTGCACACCAGGCTCAATATAACATAATGATAAGCCATTACATCCACACAAGATAAAAGAGAACCAATTACTAATTAGACAGTCTTCTGTCAGTAAAGCATTTATTTTCTTACTGCTTTTACCCAAAGTTGATCATTTTCCATGGTTGAACTGAAAAATAGAGCACAGGGTCTGAGGCAATGCTCAATCTAAAATAGCTTCAAATGAGATAAATAAATCTAGTCTAATAATAATTTAAAGCTACGCTATGTAACTTTCCTTTTCTACCTAGGAAACATTGCAAGTTCTGCAATTGTATCAACAAATCTTACTCTCAGTGTCCTGGTTTTTCTTCTCCTCTGAAGTACTGAGGATTGAGAAACAGACTATTACATCGAATGAAACCAGCAAGAATTAACACACACATATGACAAGTCATGGTGTTCAAAGTACAACCCACATTACGATGGCACATTTGAGGGCAGCCATGGAGTGGTTATTGAGCCTGTCTGGCCAGTCCTGGGATATGTCGATGTGTATCCCTGAGCAAGAGCTGTAGTTTGGTTCTCACTGCTCCTAGTTGTTGTGGGATGGGTGAAATCAGAAGACAAAGGTCATGAACAGTATGTGCAAATATACAGTGACAAAAAAATAAATAAAGAAAAGAGGAGTAGTGGGGACCAAATTATTATTCTGTGACAAATTTATTGAGGTATAAATTCCAGTCTTAAGTTTATTGCGACCGAAGGTCGCAGTTTACTAGGAGAAACATCACAGCTTGTCCGCATTTGTGTAGACGTGTACACATTTTTATGGTCTATGGGTTTGCCGCTCTAACATCATGCTCTGATGTCACTGTGATGTCAGGGGAACCACTCTACCAGAATGGCTTTGAATCCATTGTATGCCCATATATGGAGTTCCCCGATGTCCACATCACTGTGGCGCGACCTCGCCCTTTAGGGTGAGGCCGCTTATCGCCCAGAGAAGTCTTACAAGAGTATGTTAATATGAATGAAGTTTGTTTTCTTTCAGTTCGCATTTGGAATACACCTCCTCTGAAAATATGTAAGATCTTCCCAAAAGCAATTGAATAGAATTAGATTTAATAGGAGTACAATAAGATTACCTGGTGCTGGTTGTGTCCTGAGGGCGAGTTGCAAAATAGGCTAAGAGAGAGAGGGGGGGGGGGGGGGGGGGGGGGGTTAGATCAGGTCATCATGAACATACAATGTATACTGTATTTGTATTTCAATTTATTTTTTGTATTTTGTGCCCATCTCTGCCTCCTGTTCCTGTCTGTTCCTGTGTGTAGTGTTTAGACAACAAGATGATGTGTAATTGACATCAGACGTGAAAGTTTAGAGATTTTAATATTTGTGTGTTGTGGATTGATTTTATGTGAGAAGTGTGTGCAAACCTGAAAATTGTGTGTTGTGTTTTGACAACAAGGTGATGTGAAATTGACATCAGAGTGTAAAGAAGGAAAGTCAGAGTTTAATATGATAAGGAAATCTAAAGTAGTAACACATTGAGTCAAGCGATTGGGGACAGAAGTAAAGGTTGTGAAAATTCTGCCTAATTTTTGCTTTTTGTGTTTTAGCAATCAGAAAAAAATTAACGATCTTGAAAAACTGTAAATTCAGACAATAAATGGTCAATAGTGCCCTCTGCTGGTTGAACAGTAACACAGTTTGAAGAATAACAATATGTGTCCCAATCTCCCCAGGAGCCAGTCATTGCAATTTTTTTCATTTTCATTTTTTCATTTCATTTGAAAGCTGGGGATCATAGCTACAAAATGATATATTGGTTGTGGAGATTGACCCAACAGTTTTGAAGATATGGCTTATAGAATGATGCCATGCTGAAATAGGACTTTTGAGATATTCAAGTTTTAAATAAATTTCTAACCTGCAATGACCTGACTCCGCCACATGGGGAGCAATCTTCAATTCAATCTTCAATTCAAAGAAGCTTTATTGGCATGAGAACACAAACGTTTACACAGTGGTGGAAAAAGTACCAACATTTTATAATTAAGTAAAAGTATCAATTCTGCAATGTAGAATCACTCTGTTACAAGTAAAAGTCCAGAATTAAAAATGTACTTGAGTAAAAGTACAAAAGTATTGGTATCCAAATGTACTTAAAGTACCAAAAGTAAAAGTACAAAATGTTTGAAAATAGCAGATCTACAAGCTCACAACGCGTCGCACCGCAATGCGTTGTGAGCTTGTAGATCGTCTATTTTCAAATAGCCTTGGTATAACATAGGGCTAAAGTGGTTTATGTATGTTTTAAACTTTAGTTATTGCTCTCTAAAAAGATAATGCCACAACAGCATCTCAAGCATTATTGGGCTAAATGTAAAGACGCTACAGTGCGCCAACCGTGAAGCAGTTTAACCAATTTGCTACATACGTCTACACAAACGGTCAGATTACAAAGATAAATTGCTTAGTGAAGGCTCACAGATGTCACCATAGGGTACGCTCCAGCAGAATGTCCCGTAATGATCGTATTATTTAATGAGGAGCATTTTAATCCGATCGGTCGTCGTTTCCTTAAAAAGGTATTAATGTATCTAAGTGCAGTACACCTCGCAACCGATGGGGTCGCATGGCTGAAAAACAACAGAAAATGGCATCTGATCGGATTAAAATGCAGTTTATTAAACAATACGAAAGATACGGGTAATTCTGCTTGAGCGTACCATACTGTGACATCTGTGAGACTTCAGTAAGCACGTTATCTTTGAAATATGAAGGTTTTTGTAGACGTACGTAGCAAATAGGATTAACTGCTCAACACGAGGTTGAAGTGAACTTATTACGTGTGCAACAGGGCTAACTGTGCTAAATGTAGCATAATCAGTGTTTGTGCAACTTCAGTCAGAAGGATTATTTGACCTGATAATAAAACACAATCTACAGGCTTAACCGCCTCGCGTTGTGAGCTTGTAGAAGAGAGCAACAATAGAGTTGGGTCACGTTTTATTTGTTTATAGCCTGCAGCTAGCGCTGCAGCTAGCGCTAGCTAACGCTAGCTAGCGTTAGCCGTTAGCCACTCATAGCCAGTCAACCAGAATAGTCTACTCTAAAGTCAACTTTCCGACGGCGAGTGAACGATTGCATTCCATCCATGTTTTCTTGGCTGTCAATTTATTGTCCAAAAAAACAAACACCCTGAACGTTAGAATTAGATAGTTTAGGACGACACTGATCTATTCAATGCATGCTAAGCTAACTCAGTGACAAAGGAAGCTTCCGCACCGGAGCTTCACAGAAGACAAACGCATACGTCACAGACGCCTCCAGGCAGGAACGGATCATTCACCAGCGTAGAAGAAGAAACAGCGGAAGAACGGCGGAAGAATAATAAATAATAATACACAAAATCATACATTACGTGGTTAATAATTGTTCATTTGGAACACACGTGGCATTAAATTAATGGGATAAATACTGTGGGTTGCTTCGCTAAGTAATGGAGTCCCGATATTACCGCATTTGGCTACAAACGGCTAACAAAGGCTGGCTAGTTAGCATTTTAGCTAATATAAACTGGGAGGACTAACAGAATTATGTACCGATCTCTCACATTAATTAAAAAAAGTCTTATTTACATGCAGAGTTAAGCTCTGGCGTTTAAGTGAAATGTAGCCTAGATATTATGAGATGCTGTTGTGGCATAAAAAAAAAAGAGCAAAAAAAAAAAAAAAATCATTTTGGCTACAGGGAATAATGACAGTCCCCGAGATGACTAGCTGCTGGGGGTGCTGGGACACATATGCTTCCATGGCTTCTAAGAATCAGGTTTAGTGTTAAAGGTCATCAATTTTAAGCCTAGGCAAGGCTACTGTGTCCTTTCACTCTGTTGTTCACTCAGCCTACAATTACTTAAAAAAGCCTTCTCTGAAAGTCTTTTCGTGGTCAATGGGGTTTCAGTTCATTAAATCCTATATATTTACCCCCAAAACATGAAAGTGTCCACCCTCTCCACCAATGTTTCATTGGTCGTGTCATGCGGTACCTCGCCATACCGTTTTTCAGAAAGGAATGTTTTTCGTGCAAAACAAATGCTTGCATTGGATTCAGAATCACAAAAAACCCTAGTTTGACCCCTCACATGCTACTTACAGCATATTTATTTTTTGTATTATTTTACTCTATAGTAAAGTCTCCCACAAGTTTCCCCAAGACAAATCTGAGATGTCTCTATAGCCCAACATGTTCCATATGGCATGTTCTAACTGTGTGCCAAATGCTTTTATTGTAGGGATGAATGAAGGATGTGGAAATATCCAATGAAAAAATAACTGACCTCAGAACAGAACTGAAAATAAAATAAAAGTATAATAAAAAATGTATTGCTACAGGTGTGCCACTTGAGAACTTCATGCCATCGACAAGACAGTGTATTGTCAGTAAATAGTCAGAACATTGACAGTGAGAAAGGAGGGCATTTGTAAAGGCGTTGTTACGTAAATGCTACTCAGATTCTTATTTCCAATGAAAAGAAGTGTCGCCTTGGAAAACAAGTATTTTCAGAAACAAATGCAGAAAAAGTACAGGAAATGTTGATGTGTGTAGCAGAAACCTTTCCTAATAATACTAAACTACAATACAAATTATCCCTGGTGCCCACTCTGTTTTGGGGCCCACTTTGTTTTGGGGCCCAATGTTGATGTGTTTGTTGAAGGTGGTTATATGACCCTATAGGCGGCTCATGTATGTTTTGTGTTTACATGTTTTTCCCCTCATCGGTGCATGGGTGATTGAGTGGAGCTGATTGAGTGAGAGTACCAGCTGGTGTGTGAGTGCTGTGAGTGGTTGGCTACCAGGTGGACCTGACTGCTGATTGGCTCCCGGACTAGGCTGATCTATAGAGCATCGCGGCGGAAGTGGTTTCCTGGTGCCATTTAAGCTGGTTTTCCATATCAGGGACGTGCTGTGCCCCTGATTCAGCCCGGGAAAAGGAGTTGGAGAGGCCCTCATTGCACGCCGCGAAACCCCAAATACTAACCGATGATTGCGAATTTGCAATGAATGGTTACTGTGATTTTAGCCAGGTCTCATCGTTTTTCTGGTACAAATACATTTCTCTGAGTCTAATGATGTTGTACTTTGTGTAGACCATCCAAGAGTAGTCAAGGAAGCTAGGGAGTAGTGGGCCAGTATTCAGATGCTAGACAAGCCAGTGGGGCCAATGTAATGGCTCTGTGGGCTGCTGCTACTCAGCGCTATAGCGATGGATCTCTCTCTATAGCACTTCTGCTACTCAAAGATTGTCCATTTCAGATCATGAGAGACAAGCCAGTGGGTCAATTACATGGCTTATATTTACTTAGTGGGCCGGCCATTTCTTTTTAATGGCCGGCCTGGACTGGCCGGGAATATGGACCGGCCGTTCGGGAGTTGTCCCGTTTTTCCCAATGGCCAGCACGTTCCATAATGGCCCCACTCAACTACACCCCATATTCCCTATTCATTTTCCCCATAGACGTTTACAAAAATATTTATAACAATTATGTTAAGCCTTGAACTGAGCCATCCAGAATGGCAGTGAATCATGACCATACAACCTTTGTTTCTATGAAAAGAACATTTTGAAAATCGCTAAACAAAGGATAGTTATTAAATGTAGTATATCAAATAATGTAATATTAAAATATGTTTTCACGTAGGATCAAAGTTTGTATGGTCATGATTCACTGCCATCCTGGATGGCTTGGTTCGAGGCTTAACATAATTGCTGTAAATATTTTTGTAAAAGTCGATGGCGAAAATGAATGGGGAATATTAAGTGGCACCAGGAAACCACTTCCGCTGCGACGCTCTATAAAGCCGGCTGGCACCAGCTCAGTTCCAAGGTTGCCAGCCACCAACCACACCAGTTCTGTGTTTTTAGCTGTTAGTGTTCAGTGTTACAGTAATATGGGTGAAGAAGAGATGTGGTAATGTAGGGGTGTTTGGTCCTTATTTTTTCGTTAGCTTATATTATGTAAGCTAACTGTTCTTTGACTTGTTTGAAGGTAAAGCATGGGTTTTCTTTTGACTAGGATTTTATGTTCAGGCCCCACTCTGAGGTATAGGCCTACAGTACAGCTGTATATGTTTGGGGACTGGGAAGGAGAGAGTCCATTTTACAGCTGGGGTCTGGGGACCATAGAGTTATAGCTGGGGACCCCTATAGCCTGGGTCGTTACAGTGGTCTAATCTTTAGATTGAATGAATCTTCATTTGCCCCCACTGGCCCACATGTTCAGTCTACCTGCCTGTCTAATCTATCAGTGTCGTTTCTAAAGTGCTTCTTTGAAATACACGTATGACTTGGGTGGCCACTAGGTGTCATTATATGCTAATTTATGACAAAGTGATACTTTACTGTTAATACCTTGCAGTGACCTTACATCAATTAATTCATAGGGTTTGATTTTATAGTTTGCCATTTTGCCACTGCATAGACTACATATTTTATTATTTGTTTTGCTCTTGGAGTAAAATCAAAACAAAGCAATACAGAGTACATAAGAGTATTGCATTAACAAGTAACTTCTCAGTTATTAAGGAAAGATATTGAGGGGTTTTCAAAATGGTATTGTTTTCATTGTCATTGCTTGCATTTGCTTTTTTGCTTTACTTTTGGCCCTGTCATTTTCTAACAGTGCCAGATTTCTTTGTTGAACTGTTCTCTTTTATTTGTGATGCTGGTGTTGGCAATCTATAGGCCTATTTATTATTTTAAAAATTCCAAACAGTCCAAACTGTTCCTATCACGGTAGCAGGCAGTGAGAGCAGTAACAGGGAGGAGCCTGGCAGAGCGGACTGGAAGCATGTGAAAGAAGAGCCTCTACAACTCTTTTTCCAGGGCTGAATCAGGGGCCCAGCACGTCCCTGTTGCAGATTCAACTTATTCATAGATAGCTTCATAGACTTGTTTGACAGCAGTCATCAGTGTATGTTAAGCAGTTCCGCTGACATGGCCCGACACCACACCACACCACTCCACACCGGCCACTTGTGCCATGTTTTCCACTACAAGGACCTGGGTAGAGTGGTGTGAAAGTGGTACTAAAACGTATCCAATCCAGAGGTCGTCTGAGCTAGGCCAAACAGGGCCAAACACTTTAATGACTGATCACTCACTGACTTTTCATTTAGACCACTAGGATATAGTTGTAATACATGATAATAGATTCTATTGTGTTATAATCTATTATAGTGTATTATAATTTATATTAATACTTTAGAGTGTATTATAATATCAGTTATAATCCATTAAAGTGCATTGTTTAATACACATTTATATTGTATTATAATCACAGTTAAAAGGGTAAATTTGTTTCTTACCGATAGGGGGACTTTTGTGTCATGGAAAATGACAATATTTTTATGTGGTGCGGTGTAGTGTCTTGTAGTGTGGCGCTAAAGCTCAGTCGAAAAGCGGCTTTAGTAAACGTGACCTTTCACTCTCGTCAGTCATTTTGTTTTGTCCAAAAATCCCGTCCAGGTAATCTAGTCAGTCAACTATAACAACCATGGTTACTGGCCAGCCAAAATGTATTCAGAGCAATGTTGGTTTCAATCCACATACTTTCCTAGTTTTCTCAAAAAGGTTCAACAAAAAAACGCCTCA
>NC_137813.1:67101042-67146042 GCF_963921795.1 Nannobrachium achirus
AAACAGATTTCGTTTTTGAGCGGTGGTCACAATGCTCCTATACGTGGCCGTGTGTGTGGGTCTGTCTCCGTCCGTGTATGTAGCCTAAACTTCGGCGCGTAACTAGTGCCGCACCATTTACGCCACTCGCGCAATATATACATCAAAATGTGCGGCTCGGCCGGGAATGGTGTGCTATTACCTTTCGTTCCGATCCGCCTTACCATCCCGACGTAATCGGCAAAAAACGATGCTAATTGTCCCCATTGACTTATAATGGGACAATGCAAGAAATCACTTTCAAGTATTTTTCTCTCGTAAACCATAGGAGCTACAGTTTCAAACCTCGGAGAGGAGATTCATAATGATTTTAAGAATGAATCGAAAAATAATTACATCACTCGGCCTCATGGTGGCGCTATAACGGCCTACTTTACGTTTTGCCCCGTAACTCTTGAACCGTAGATCGGAAAATTAAAATTCTTTTTTCCCAGGATAGATTTTCCGCCATCTTGAATTTTCTCCAAAACACACTTTTTGCTCCTTTTCCTACATATTTTCTTCAAATGTCACAAAAATCGGTACACATGATCTATGAGGTGGGTAAACCACCGCTCAGTTCACACGGGTGTGATTTTTTACCGTAAGAACAAAAATACTGAACAGAATGCATTGTGGATTGTTTTCAAAGCTTCAAGACCTGTTGAACCAAGCAGCGGATACATCTCTCTGCATCTCCCTGAGCCTCATCAACCTACATCTGATTCCTACAAGATCGAAGGCCAAAAAACGAAGTCTGAACAAGCAAGAAAAAGAAGCAAATCTATTCCCATGCAACATTTGGAGGCAGTTATAGCCTGCAACAGGGATTACGATGACCAAATAAATGTGTGTTCTTTGTTCACATGTTATTTTTGGTTTTGTGTGAAACGCAAAACCCAATATGAGCTGCAGGGACATGCTGGGCCCCTGATTCAGCCCGGGAAAAAGAGTTGGAGAGGCCCTCATTGCGCGCTATAGAGAGAGATCTCTCTCTATAGCGCTGCTGCTACTGCCATTTCAGATCATGACAAGTGACAAGCCAATGGGCCAATTACTGTACATGAGTTATATTTCGTTGTTGTCGGGTGGAAACCTTGTATGTCCAAAACCGTTTGTTTTGTATTTATCATTTTAAAAATGATTTAAACTAGTGAAAACAGCCCCGCGAGGGGTTGTGTGCTTGTAGATCTGCTGTTTTCACTACTTTTGTGCAACAGCCTTATATGATGAAGCAGGGCTTTGCTTTGCGAAAAAATTCATACATTTGAAACTTGGAGTTGCGAGGTTTCTGCCCGACAGTGACGATTTACTTTGTTGGCCGCCTAGCCCCCAAAATGGAACGAAGGCCGACATTTAATTTTTTTTTCCTAATGGCCGGCCTGGACCGGCCGGGAATGAACCGGCCGTTCGGGAGTTGTCCCGCTTTTCCCAATGGCCATCAAGTCCCTGATGAGCTGCCGAAATTCACCCTTTGTTAGCCTTCTGGTTGGTCCCTGACTGACCAACCAGCAGGCTCTATCTGCCTTGTCCCGCCCTGGTTCCGCCTTTTTTATGTTGAATTTGCTAAAACATAATTTATGGAGAAATAAAAACATATAAAAACATTCTGAATCACTATGCTGCCACTGAGCAGCTCCATTTGACTGAAACCAAGTTTGAAATTAGAATTGAGCACACAGAATAACAATACGAAGCAACTGAATTAACATGGTAGTGGATGGAGTGTCCCACTGAATGTCCCACCAAGACACAGCAACCAATGGGTGTGGACAACGGACAACGGGCGGGACTTGACAAAGGGTGAATTGCCCTGAAAGCCACGTGATCATGGTGCGCTCAATTCACAACCTTTGCCACGCCGACGGCACCTCGTCCATCGAAAGTGCTGCAAGCCTAGCTCCGCCTTCTGTCTAATTTTCCGAGTGCCCCGCGAGTTGCTTTTTAAGCAACCCCTCCTATTTTGGTTTATCCACCTGTTTCCGCGGGAGTTTACTGGAGATTATTTGGACCACACTTCCGGTTTAACAGCAGACATACAAGCTCACGTCACGTCGCAGATGCAACCCGTTGTGAGCTTGTAAATCACACTCGGCTGCGGCGCCGGAAGCTCAGTACAACGTCTGCGCAATGGGGCGTTGGAAACCCGTGTATAGTCGTTAAAAGAGAAGAACCACCGAAGAAGAAGAATAGTTGTTGAAGTGAAGCAGAAGAAGAAGAAGCCTCTTAAAACATATTATAAGCTACTGTAGCCTATTGGCTATACATTGACTGGGCTATCTATTTATTTATTTTTCCGTGACCGGGGTTTACAGTCGTCCTGCATTCATCATCATTTGTGATTTGAGATTGGAATGAGGATTTCTTTGGACGACAGAAACATTGACAGACAGTAATTGTCTTTGTTCCCATAATTATCATCATGTTGTCTTGTTGTATGAAAAGTCTAAATCAAGGATAGTGTGAGTAATGTTGTCAGTATGTTTTGTATTACCAGTTGCTTTTTGTTTATCTCGCAGAACGTTTAGGATAGCGTGAGTAATGGTGTCTGTATTTTTTATATTACCCGCTGCTTTTTGTTAACAATTTTGCTGCCATTTTAAACATAGCTGTAGTAATAGTTAGGTAAAGTTAGCCGAAAGTTAAACCAATCTGGGAACTAAATCAAAATCAATATCTTTCTTCACAAATGTGTTCATAAAGGTGTCAACTATCACCTCTGAACTTTCTCAATCACAACTCCCTTGGGGGACTTTGTGGGAGCCAATCAAAGTTGGGGGTATCCCGTGGGCCTGGGATTAAAGGGGGGAAATAAAAAATGGCCAATATGAGCGTATGAGGTGTGTAATTAGGGTATTTGGGGGCTGCTGAATCCATTCCAACCATTAGTTATCAGTACTAAAAATGACTCCTTGGCCATAAAATAGGCCACAACAAACTACCTTTTTTGTCAATAAAAAAATGGTTGGAGTAGGGTTTGAATTCATGAAAACTATTCAAGATCAGGTGGGTAAGCGCACATCATGACACACATGATAACATGATACAATCTGACAAGGAACACTCAAAATGGTTTAAAGCATTGGAACAGGACACAGGTGAACTCGAATGACATAATATGCTAAGCCTTAGCCAATTAGGCCTATGTTATGGCCAAGGAGTCATTTAAACTGAAAACAAATGGTTGGAATGGATTCAGCAGCCCAAAGATACCCTACTTACACACCCCATAGCTTATATTGGCATTTTCTTTTTTTTTCTTTTTATTCCAGGCCCAGGTATCCAGATACCCCCAACTTTGATTGGTTCCCACAAAGTATCCCCAAGGGAGTTGTGATTGAGAAAGTTCAGAAGTGATAATTGACACCTTTATGAACACATTTGTGAAGAAAGATATTGATTTTGATTTAGTTCCCAGATTGGTTTAACTTTTGGCTAACTTTACCTAACTATAAGCAGCTGCCAAATTGTCCTTACCTTTTAACGTGGGCACGTGCACGCATAGTGCATGATCTGTGCGCGACTCATGTAGTAGACTGGTAGACAAGATGACAGCTTTCGAATTAAAAAAAATCCATTGGAATAGACAAATCCGTTGCCAGGCTGTTACCCCTGCTGTAGCCGCCGATGTTACATAAGAAAACATTGGAAAAGGCCAGTTTATGCGCTATGGTAACACGTGGACACGTTCGCGCACATAGCAGACGATATGTGCGCGGATCATATGCCAGGCAGGCACAAGAATCGAAAAGCTATCAAATAAAAGAAACCGCGTGAAAAAAAAAAAACGATGAAATGAACGTGCTGCTTCTTCCTCTGTTTACAATGTAAACAGATGGGACGGAAGCTACGATTGGGCCTTGGACAGGATACGGAAACCTAGATCCAATCAGAACTGGAAATACAGCAGGATACAGTTAGGGGCCGGGCCTAAGACTCCGAAGCGGCCATATACAGCGATCATACTTTTAATTGTTTCATAATGATTAAAGCTAATTAAATTTCCGGGAACGACGGGCATCGCAGAGAGGTACAGCAGGAAATCAACGGTTTCGGCGGGGATCGCAGAGTATGAGTTAATCTTGCAGAACATTTTATTTATATAACTTAAATTACAGTCGGCCTATACTGAGTCAAAGTACAGGCATGAACCTCCTGGTCAAATATTACATAAAGTCAGTAAAAAGTGGTGCACTCAGTAGGGCTGCCACGATTTTACGGGACGAGAATTGTGTTGCTGTCGTTGAACACTGGAGCATATGAATATACATTACATTTCTGTTTGGCTTTGAAGTTGCACAGGGCAGATATGACAAATAACCAACATATACAAAGGAATGACTGGCATATTTAATAACTTTATTCTGTATACATTTATAGTGGAAATAGCCAATCTACAAGCTGGATGGACATGGACAAACATGGAAATGATTATGATGATTATGCAAAACAATTGTGATTAGGTCTACCTACTTTTCCCTGAGATGGTTGCTGTGGCTCCCTTTATTGCTTAAAAAAAGGAAAGAAATATATATATTCTTGATTTATTTGCCCTGACTTTGGTCACTTATTTTCTGGCCCTGCACTATTGGGTTGTGTTGGTTGAACTGAGTAGTACTATTGCTGTGTTGATATGGCGGTGTGATACTTGTGTTGCATTGACTAGACTGTTACCGGTATGTGCACTTTTTTGTTTGGCACTGTTTGTTAAGTTGCCTTAATGGTCCACGTCACATTGATATAAACCAGCATGCGCACGCGGTTTGGCACAAAATGAACCCCACCGTTCATAGGATGCAATGGATGCACTCGTGTTTAAAAATGCATTCTATCAAACTTTCAGATGCCGTTTTTCTCCCAGTGTGGAGGAAGAATGCTTAGGATTTTTACTGTCAATTCTCACTCTTGAAATATATAATCCTTAGGCGCCGTACAGACATTTGCGTGAAACATCTTCTCCGTATCGTCTGAGAATGGCCACTGGAGACGCCGTACTAATGCATTGTCAATGGAAGGTTGTTTGGTGTTTTGTCGTTGCCGTGTCTCTTGGCCAAAAGACAGGCTGCGGTTGAGCTTGAGACACGGCAACGACAAAAAACCAAACAACCTTCCATTGACAATGCATTAGTATGGCGCCCCCAGTGGCCATTCTCAGACGATACGGGGAAGATGTTTCACGCATATGTGTGAGTCCAGCCTCAGTTTCTGTTGATTGTAAACAATAATAGCGATTCAAAACAGTTGTCCTTCAAACCCCACCTCCATTCACCGTCATCAGAACAGAGGGAGCGCTCCTCGTCTTCATGATCACCAGAGCGTCTACTGCTCGCCCAGCTGCTGTCCATGAAGCCTAATTTATGCTCCATCCTGCGACGGTGTCGCGCGCATAATTCCAAGCTCAGAACGGTTGCATTGGTGACGCAATGTGAGTTTGTATATCAGCTACTCTTGACGCGGAATACCGTTGCGCAATGAAGTATATATGTCTCGATAAGGGCGCACCCATGGGCGCACCTCACTAGCACAAAAGAGGACGTTGAATAACCAGTGCTCCCCAAAGCAACAGGTTTGGGGATCTGTTGGGAATTGATTACATGATACAGACAGCTGTGCATTCAGTCTCAATGTTTGTAAACACATAATTGGTCTGTGTGACGTGTCACTTATGAGCGTTGAATGTTTCGTGGTCACTTTATGTATTTATTCTTCTTTTTTGCAATAGATTTTCGACACTTTATGTTTATATTCTTTTTTTTTTTTTTGTGTGTGCTTGCTCTTTGGGCTACAGTACTCTTTTTCTTTTTCTTACTTCTTTGTAACTTGTAACCTTAAACTGATGTGCTGCCTCTGGGCAACTGAATTTCCCCCGTTGGATAATAAAGGTATCTATCTATCTCAAATAATTGTGATTAAACGATTATGTAATAATCGTGACAGGCCTAGTTAGCATTCACTGGGTTTAAACCTAGTATCCGCATTCTGGAGAAAACCTTTTCAGCAATGATATTTAATGTAGAGCAAAAACAGACGATACAGGCCAGGGTTCAAGTTGTTGTCACAATAAAGTCTTTTGAATCATCTTCTGTGCCTTCCTTGGCTTTCCTCCATGGTGTGGAGGAAAGCACCTTACTCCATTGCTACAGTATGTTACATAAGGTTTGTTCAATTGGAAAAACATACTGATGATTTTAGGACTATTGAGGTTGTCTTGATGTTGTCTTGATGTTGTGTAATTGTGTGAATGGTTGGTGGTGCGTTGCCTTTATTGTGTGTTGATGTACTTACTGTCTGTTGGCGAATTTTTCAATCAAGTGTTAAATAGAACTATATTTTGATAACACATTGCTATAGAATGTTTACTTTGTTCAGTAACAGGAGTCTATCCCTGTTTCTCCAGCTCTTTAGTAAACAGAAAATGCATGTTCAGGTCAGGGTATCGATGTTATCCAATCAGGAGAGAGAACACACACGTTTGTTACTGAAAAAAAAAGTAGTGAAGACTTCTGAATAAATTGAAATTTAAGTCTTCCTTGTCACCGTTCAAACACACACACACACACACACACACACACACACACACACACACACACACACACACACACACACACACACACACACACACACACACACACAAATACATTATATATTAGTGAGCTCTATGAGGGAATGGGGAGAGATTACATTTAAGTGTAATTTGTCTAATTCTATGATGAGTGTCTGGCAACGTGAGGCTAGGCCTGCATGCAGGGGCATCAATTGGATATGGTATGCAGCTGCCATATCCTGGGTCCAGGGGGGGAAATAAAAGTTACTTTTAAATATAAATCCATTAATGTCTCTTTGCCTATCTGTGGTTATTATGTTAACTACAAATGCAACATGTAACAAATGGTCACTTTAACAAGGTATTATAATTATATTCTCCACACTTGTATTCTCCCCATCTTGATAATATGGTATATTCCCAGGTTCCACAGGTCAGCTGAACAGGTGCAAATGCATTATTGTTAGTTGTGGCACGTTTACTAACATGCCAAGTTTAGTTGCACTTGAACAACCATTCAAGGCTGCCATATCCAGCCCAAGAAACCCTAGAAACCGTAGAATAGAATTTACTTCTTAACATAAATGTATCATGCCTGTTGCATGACTGTTGCATGACTGGTTGCATCGTGCGCGTGCAAGACACCAGTCATGTTGCCATACCATTTTCTGAACTGACGCCACTGCCTGCATGTTTATACTTTCATACTTGTGAAATATATAAAACCAGCTCAGTGGCCTTGTGGTTAGAGCAGGGATCAGCAACCTTTTTGAAATGAAGTGCCATGTTTTATTTTCTAGATAGTCAGTGTTGCCATGTCAACATGAATTTTAATGACACGCCATCAAAATTCAGACACATTTTGATTGTCGGGACATTGTTATTATACGATCATTAGACTCACCTATCTCCCTGACTCCCTCCCAAGTTTAATGAATGTAGAATTATGTACATGATGTAATTTGCTGTAAATTAGGTGAGTGGTTCTCAACCTGTGGGTCAGGACCCCCAGGGGGGTCCCCAAATTATTTTGGGGGTCCCCAGATGATTAGCTTATCTACTGCCATTTATGCCTTGTATGGGGTTTCCCCGCCAGAAGTCTCCATAGACTTCCATGTAATTTATAGTGCACAGATCATGCACGCCCACGCACAGATCATGCACCATGTTTGTGCCGTTTGTTCACAGCTTTCAAACAAAAAAATCCGATTGGAAATCCGTTCAGGCATTCTTGAGATAATAGCCATTATGTTTTACATGTTATGTAAGCAAAGATGGCTGCCCTGTATGAAAGATGGGGTTGTATGGGGGTGGAACATGCAAAATCACGATTGAAATCATGTTCACTAGATTTAATACTCGTCATAAGCAGAGTGGACACATAACTATAACTCGTCAAGCTAGTCATAAGCAGTGCATGAGTTAATGTGCAATGTTGTTTTCTCACTCAACAGTAAACACACCAACATAAAGTTTAAGTGTATAGAGGATGTGTGAACATTTCTAAAGTGACAATTTAAAAGTTCTGTTCAGATTCACTACACCTTCGTTCTGTTCGGGTCATTTTGACCCGGTGGATATTTGGTTTAAAAAAAACAACACTAATATAAATTTTAACTTAACAAATCATCATGATACATTGACTTTGACTCAATACCAAACAATTCATATGATATATATGGTAAATGTTTGCATTTCTGCTTTGCTATATCACATTAAACACTGAAAGAGCTAGGCGTTTTTACTGATTTAGCTGGAATCCATGTAAAAAAAACGACTTCATTTAATACTGGGCAATATTGCTCATGCTTATAGGAAGGGGGGGAGGGTTCAGAATGGGGCTTCGGAAGGGGGGTGTTAGAAGTGGGGGTGACTGTGTGTCTGTGTTTTGGCAATATACTGTTTATTTCTGTGCTTCCGGGTCAAAATGACCCGAACAGCACTTAAGGTTCAAAAAGTATGAGGGGGGTGTAGCATGGGTGTAGTGCAAAAAAATTTTTTTTTACATGTTCATCTCAGAAGAATCTTTAAGGCCAGTGAGTTTCAGGTGGAAACATTTTCAACTTCTACCTTTTCTTTCCAAATGAAAATGTAAAACGGGTCAAAATGACCCGAACAGCACTTAAGGGTTAAGGACTTTTTAATACCTCTAAAATGACAAATTAAACATTGGCCAAATTGTCAAATATTATAGGCAGAAATTGTGAAAATAGCAGATCTACATGCTCACGCCTCGCAACTACATCTGCTATTTTCCCAAAAGAACTGTGTTATACAAAATGTAATGCCTCAACTCTTAGTGCTCGTCAGGGTGGGGGGTCCCCACTTAAAATATGATTATTTGGGGGACACAGACTGAAAAGGTTGAGAACCACTGAATTAGGTGACTTCATTTAATTGACCACGTTTAAAACAATATTTGATCTTTAAATAAAAATCCTCCATCTCACACTTCTGCCAGTGTGCCAGTGTTCACCCTCCCCTGTTGGATTGGATTGGGGGGTTAGATCACCACTACTGATTTCCCCGCAGCGGCTCACCACTCCAAGAGATGGGTCAAATGGGGAGAACAAATCTTGCATGTACTGTCTGTGTGTGTGTGTGTGTGTGTGTGTGTGTGTGTGTGTGTGTGTGTGTGTGTGTGTGTGTGTGTGTGTGTGTGTGTGTGTGTGGTTGAAATGCTAGGGTTTTTATCAGTTCAACCCAAGAGGAACATTAATTAAACAAATATGTTCTAACTGAACAACAAGACGTAACAATACAGAAATGTTGAACCTTGAACCTTAAACACACTCCTTCTATTCATTCTCTACACACCCATGCACACAGCCTGCTGTAAAATGGAACATCAGGATCAGTTCTGCTGCTCCATCTGTCTGGATCTAGCCTACTGAAGGATCCAGTGAGTGTTCCCTGTAGACACAACTACTGCAGTAGGCGTATTGAGGGATACTGTATGATCAAAGAGGGAGATTCAGCAGCTGTCCACAGTGCAGAGAGACGTTCATTCTGAGACCCGTTCTGAAGAAAAATGTTGGCTGAGATGATGGAGCACCTGAAGAAGTCAGGACTCCCAGATGTTCCTCCTGATCACTACTATGCTGGACCTGGAGATGTGGTCTGTGATGTCTGCACCGGGAGACAACAGAAAGCTGTGAAGACTTGTCTTCAGTGTCAGGTCTCTTACTGCGACGTTCACCTCCAGCCTCACTATCAATCTCCTGCCTTTGAGAAACACAAGCTGGTCGAAGCCTCCGGAGAGCTTCAAGAGATCATCTGCTCTCGTCACGATGAGGTGAAGAAGCTTTTCTGTCGCACTGATCAGCAGTGTGTTTGTTATCTGTGCTCCATGGAAGAACACAAAGGTCACACTATAATCTCAGCCGCAACAGAAAGGATTGAGAGACAGAAAGAGCTTGATATGAGCCATCAGAACATTGAGCAGAGACTCCAGGAGAGAGAGAAAGACGTGAAGATGCTTCACCAAGAGGTGGTCCATGAACCATCGTGCTGACAGAGCAGTGGAGAACATTGACGCCACCTTGAGTCGTGCTGAAGACTTGAGGAGGCGCGTGGAGCAGGAGGTCACTGAACTGAGGAGGAGACGTGCTGAGTCACACAAAGAGGATCACATCCATTTTCCACAGCGTTTCACCTCCCTGCCAGCCGCCAGTGAATCTATACAGCCAGTCAGCAGCAACGTTGAGGATGCGGTTTTGGAGATGATTATCAAGTGTGTGACAGCTTTTTTTTGTGCTATATATTTTATGTTTGTTATTAAGTGTGCCTGCTATGCAATAGCAAAACACTTATTGTAATCCGCCATACTTAATTAATTAAGTCTTTCGCCACGAATTTCTGCACGTAATAACTGCCGCACAATTTACGCCACCGCCGCAATATATACATCAAAACGTGCGGCTCGGCCGGGAATGGTGTGCTATTACTTTTCTTTCCGATCCGCGTTACCATTGCGACGTAATTTGCAAAAAACGACGCCAAAAAACCCCATTGACTTAGAATGGGGGAAACTTCGGCACGTAATAACTGCCGCACGATTTACGCCACCCCCGCAATATATACATCAAAATGTGCGGCTCGGCCGGGAATGGTGTGCTATTACTTTTCTTTCCGATCCGCTTTACGATTGCGATGTAATTCGCAAAAAACAACGCCCAAAAACTCCATTGACTTTGAATGGGGGACTCCGAAAAAAAACCAGAAACTTTGGCGCCACATAACTCTGCCATACTTTTGCCTAGCAACGTCATTTAAAATGTAAAATGCTCACACAACTTTGGTCTTTTTCCGACCAATAGGGATGAGCTGTAATTGATTAAGCCTCGCCCCCTCTTTAACAGGAAGTGCCCTTCACCAAACAGGAAGTGCCTCTATAACTCATGAACCGTTTGTCGTACAGACTTGCGGCTGGTGTCATACCTTTTCTTTTTTTCTCAATTTTTTTTTCTCAATTTTTTTTTTTCTCAAATTTTTTTTTCTCAAATTTTTTTTTCTCAAATTTTTTTTCTCAAATTTTTTTTTTCTCAAAAAATTTTTTTCTCAAATTTTTTTTTCTCAAATTTTTTTTTCTCAAAAATTTTTTTTCTCAACATTTTTTTTTTCTCAAAATTTTTTTTTCTCAATTTTTTTCTCAAAATTTTTTTTTCTCAAAAAATTTTTTTTTTTTTTTCTCAAAAAATTTTTTTTCTCAATTTTTTTCTCAAATTTTTTTTCTCAAAAAAATTTTTTCTCAATTTTTTTTTTCTCAAAATTATTTTTTTCTCAAAAAATGTTTTTCTCAAAATTGTTTTCTCAAAATTATTTTTTTCTCAACATTTTTTTTTCTCAACATTTTTTTTTCTCAAGATTTTTTTTTCTCACAATTTCTTTTTCTCAAAAAAGTTTTTTTCTCAAATTTTTTTTCTCACAAAACAATTTTTTCTCAAAAAACTGTCGTTAAAGTGCGACCCGTGATAACGGCCAAAAATGCTCCAAAACGCCACTAATTAGTCGAAATGGCTGACTTCCTGTTTGGTTTCTGATTGGCTGCTGGCCTTGTGACGTGGGTAGAGCTGCGAGGGCCTGGTCATTGCTGCTTGCAGCTTTAATTCATTAATCGTCCATGACCTTAATTGGGGCCTATTTCGCCAAACAGGAAGTGCCCCTCACCAAACAGGAAGTGACCCTTGATCTCGTGAACCGTTTGTCATACAGACACGCGGGTTGCGTCAAATGAAATAACGCTAATGCTAACACCAACCGCTACACAAGGTTGCACAGACTTAGCGAGCTGCAGGCACACTTAAAATTTCTTAGAAATTTTCTCTTCTAGTTTTTTATTATTCAGCTATTTCCTTTTTAGCATTTCTATCATTTTTTTTTCTCTTGTGCTTGGCTGATGATGGTGCTCGACGTTGACATTGACGCTGAGGTCAACGTTCAAGTATTAGTGGCAGCAGGTTGTATTGGAGTTTCAGTTTTTATTAAGTGTGCCTGCCATGCAATGCAATGGCAAAACACTTATTGTAATCCGCCATACTTAAGTCAGTCAGTCAGTAATGTTCTTGCAAATTTCGGCACGTAATAACTGCCACACGATTTACACCACCGCCGCAATATATACATCAAAACGTGCAGCTCGGCCGGGAATGGGGTGCTATTACTTTTCTTTCCGATCCGCGTTACCATTGCGACGTAATTTGCAAAAAACGACGCCAAAAAACCCCATTGACTTAGAATGGGGGAAATTTCGGCACGTAATAACTGCCGCACGATTTACGCCACCCCCGCAATATATACATCAAAATTTGCGGCTCGGCCAGTAATGGTGTGCTATTACTTTTCTTTCCGATCCGCGTCACCATGGCAACGTAATTCGTAAAAAACTACGCTCAAAAACCCCCATTGACTTTGAATAGACTCCGAAAAAAACCCAGAAACTTTGGCGCCACATAACTCTGTCATACTTTTGCCTAGCAACGTGATTAAGTGTGCCTGCCATGCAATGCAATGGCAAAACACTTATTGTAATCCGCCATACTTATATAATAATAATCACTTAACAAAATTTCGGCACGTAATAACTGCTGCACAATTTACGCCACCGCCGCAATATATACATCAAAAAGTGCGGCTCGGCCGGGAATGGGGTGCTATTACTTTTCTTTCCGATCCGTGTTACCATTGCAACGTAATTCGCAAAAAACGACGCCAAAAAAACCCATTGACTTAGAATGGGGGAAATTTCTGCACGTAATAACTGCCGCACGATTTACGCCACCCCAGCAATATATACATCAAAATGTGCGGCTCGGCCGGGAAAGGTGTGCTTTTACTTTTCTTCCCGATCCGCGTTACCATGGCAACGTAATTCGTAAAAAAATATGCGCTAAAACCCCATTGACTTTGAATGGGGGACTCGGAAAAAAAAACAGAAACTTTGACGCCACATACTTTTGCCTAGCAACGTCATTTAAACTTTAAAATGCACACACAACTTTGGTCTTTTTCCAGCCAATAGGGATGGGCTGTAATTGATTAAGCCCCGCCCCCTCTGTATTCCTATTGGCTGGGTTTTAAACAGCCACTACTCCAGTTCACAGCATGGTACCGTCTTGAAACTTGGTGTCTGGACTTAAACGGCCAATAGGGACTTATTACTTAAGCCCCGCCCCCTCTAAAGCCCCGCCCCTATCTTCCTATTGGCTTAGCTTTAAACAGCTATATCTCCAGTTTGCAGCATGGTACCGTCTCGAAACTCGCTGTGTACTTATATGGCAAATAGGAATTATCTGTAATTGCTTAAGCCCCGTCCCCTCTGCATTCCTATTGGCTGGGCTTTAAACAGCCATGTCTCCACTTCCCAAAACGTTACTGGTCTCAAACTCCCACGGTCCCAACGGCTAACCGCTAATGCTAACAAATGCTAATGCTAACAAATGCTAATGCTAACACATGCTAATGCTAACAAATGCTAATGCTAACACATGCTAATGCTAACAAATGCTAATGCTAAAACATGCTAATGCTAACAAATGCTAATGCTAAAAATGCTAATGCTAACAATGCTAATGCTAACAAAAAATGTTAATGCTAACAAATGCTAATGCTAACACATGCTAATGCTAACATATGCTAATGCTAACAAAAATGATAATGCTAACACATGCTAATGCAAATGCTAACATATGCTAATGCTAACACAAATGCTAATGCTAACACATGCTAATGCTAACAAATGCTAATGCTAACACATGCTAATGCTAACAAAAATGCTAATGCTAACACATGCTAATGCTAACACATGCTAATGTTAACAAATGCTAATGGTAACACATGCTAATGCTAACACATGCTAATGATAACAAATGATAATGCTAACAAATGCTAATGCTAACAAATGCTAATGCTAACAAATGCTAATGGTAATGCTAATGCTAACAAATGCTAATGCTAATGAAAATGTTAATGTTAAAGTTATTGAGAAAAATGCTGATGTAAAACATTTGAATAATGATGTTAATGTTAATGCAAAATGCTAATGCTAACACCAACTGCTATACAAGGATGGTAATGCTAACACCAACTGCTATACAAGGTTGCACACACTTAGCGAGCTGCAGGCACACTTAAAATTTCTTAAAAATGTTTTATTTTATTTTCCATAGCCATATAATATTATTTTACAGGTCTGTAACGCCGGGAGTTTACAAATGCCTTTTAAATCAGTAAATCTCAAACCTTTTTATTTATTTCATAAATCATTATACAAATGTTTCAAACAATTTCACAACTTTTTCAAAATGTTAGAAAATGTTTTATTGCCCATTACTTGGTAAAGCCAATTTATTATCCAACAGTAAAATGTCAAATGTTTTCCTGGTGTAAATATTACTGATTTCAGACTGACTCCAGTGTTCATCAGAGCATGTGACTGTATGGTTGGACTGTTCATGTCCCTGCATGTGAAGCAGACACATACTTACAGCACAGGGGGCAAAGCAAAACACAGCACAGCACAGCTAGTGAGCAAAGCAATGCAAAGCACAGCACAGCACAGCACAGCACAGCACAGCACAGCACAGCACAGCACAGCACAGCACAACCCACCTGGCAAAGCAAAGCAAAGCAGACACAGCCCAACTGGCAAAGCAAAGCACAACACAGCCCAACTGGCAAAGCAAAGCAAAACACAGCACAGCACAGCACAGGGTGCAAAGCATAGCAAAGCACAGTACAGTACAGCCAAACTGGTAACGCAAAGCAAAGCAAAGCACAGTACATACAGCACAGCACGGGGCAAAGTAAAGCACATAGCACAGGGGGAAAGCACAGCACAGGGGACCCGTTCAATTTTGCTGCCACCAGGACATGTCCAGCCGAAGCAAAGGCTCTGCTGCTGGAAAAAAAGAAAAAGAAAATGTGGGCCCAGTCATGAATTACAAATTCAAATTGTAGCTCTACTATGTAATCAAGTAGATTGTGTTTTATTTTATTTTCCTTAGCCATATAATATATTTTTTAACAGGTCTTAGTATATGTCATTGTGTATTTTTTGGAATTTTTCATATAGATTCTTGTAAACCATGTTTTTTCTGTTCTATAGACCCAGTTGGATACAAAAAACATGGTTTACATTGTTTTCCCCCACTCTGGCCATGTTTTGCCACCATGGCAATATTATGTTGTGTGTGCCAATATTTTGTGTCTGTCTGTATCTCTGTCGACATCATTTCTCCAAATCTGCCAAGCCGATCTTCACCAAATTTGGTGCACGAGTGTACGATGTGCCCCAGAAGACCCCATAACAGTTTGGCAATGATTCGCCTATAGGTGGCGCTACAGCAATCAATTCAAAAAGCAAATTCATGATTACTTACAAGCTACCTGTCCAATGTTAATCAAACTTGCTGGGTTGTTGCACCATAGACTGAGGCACATGCCCAGCAAATTTGGCCACAATCCACCTGTAGGTGGCGCTACAGCCACAGATTCAATATGCAAATACACAATGGTGCAAAAGCAACTAGACAATTTTTAACAAATAACTCATTTCATCATCATCATCCTTCGACTGTCGTCGAGATCCTAGATGCTACGTCTTTCCATCGGGTCCTGTCGGCTATTGCTGCTCCCAGTTCTTGGAATGCAAGTCATGTGTCCCTGGAGATGGTGTCAGGATATGTATGAGGCCTGGTTCCTCTGGACGATTGGGGGAGCCGCCATAGCAGGATATCTGATATTACTTGATCCTTAGAGCGGTAGCAGTGACCAGCAAAGATTGCTCTCCGACGTGCTACGGTTGTTGTTATTGGCGGCAGTTCACCATAGATCTGCTTTTTGGTTGGATGAGTTTTCCAGGAGATGTTTTTAACACACATGAGGAGTCTTGTATATGTGCCATCAAGTCGGTCTTGTAGTTCCTTCTTCATAGTCCCTGTTTCAGCACCATATAGCAGGATGCTTTCAACACAGGCCCTGAAGAAAGAGACCTTGGTGGAGGTTGAAATGTCAGACTGCAGACTCTAAGGAGTTTGTTGCAGGCGTTCCAAGCTTGTCCCTTTCTGGCAAGAAAGTCCTTTCTGCTGTCAGCCATATATGAACCAAGATATTTAAAGTCCTCAACTTCCTTAATGTGTGCTCCATCCATTGATGTAATACATGGGTGAGTAGGGTCCTCATTCATAAGCATGCATTCTGTTTTCTTTGTATTTAACTTAAGTCCTACTTTGGAGGCGGCTTCTTCAAATGAGACGAGCAGAGTCTGTGCAGCTGTTATGTGCTCTGCGATCAAGGCGACATCATCCGCATAGTCGAGGTCAGTCTGGAATTTCTCACAACCAGATCTTCTTCCAACCATGAAGCCTTTGTCCCTGAGTTCGTCCACTGATTGTCTCAGAGCGTAGCCGACCACGATGACAAACAGGAAAGGTGCAAGCGTGTCACCTTGGAGAATTCCAGCTGTGGTCAGGAATTCTTTTGTTGGGCCATCGTGGCTCTGAACGAAACTGGTGGGATTTTCGTACATAATGGCAATGGCTTTAATGATCTGCTCAGGGACTCCATAGTTATGGAGGATGTGCATCGGGGCTGCTCTGTCAACACTATCGAAAGCCTTTGAAAAGTCTACAAATATGGTACCTCTCCTCTTTGAGACCTTGTGTTCCTCAATGATTCGCCTTATTGCGAGAATCTGAGGAAGGGTGGATCTTTTCTTCCGGAACCCATTTTGGTTTCTTCTGAGAATCTGGTCAAGGTGAGGAGTGATCCTGTTCAGAAGAAGAGAGTTGTAGACTTTAGAGGCAATGGCCGATAACGTGATGCCTCTGTAGTTGTTTGGTTGTTGTAGATCACCGGTCTTTGGCAGTGGGATAATGCAGGACTTTGAGAATGCTTTGGGCTTGTTACCCTTGAATGTTCCATTGCAGAATTCCAGCAGTTGTTCGTGAAAGAGCTCGTGCTTCCATAGGAAGGCTAGGATGTTATCGGGTCCTGGCTTTTTTTGCCTTGTTCAGGTTTTTCAGGACTGATTGGAGTTCTCCATGGTAAACAGGTTGGTATCAATGGGTAGCTTGTCACTCACCTTTCTATTGTAGAAAGGGTCATTCAAGTTAACCAATTGTTGGTCAGGACTTCCAAGAAGAGTGCTGAAATGATCAAACCATTTGTCCAGTCTTTCTTGAGTGGTGTCTCCTTTGATCTTTATAATTGGAGAGGCCTTTTTGTTTGTTATCTCCCTTAGAGCTTCCCAGGCTGCACCATGTCGTCTCCCAACGTGAGCCCTTTCCAGTTCCTTGGTTTTGGAAATGAGCTGTTCTTCAAGCTCTCTGGTGTAGGCATCCTTAAGAGCAGACTTGGCAGCCTCAAGTCTGGCTTCAGAGCCCCTTGTGGGACGAGTTCTATGAGGGTCAGCAACACTCTTCAGTACCCTTCTTGTATCCACTACTTTTATTTACTACTGCTGGTGATCAGATGTGACTTTTTCTTCTTTCTAGGAAGGCTGTCGAGGGCAATTTCCCGGGTTGCATCAACAAGCTTGTCATACTTTGAGCTGATGTCAGTTGGGTTGTCCAGTTGGTCGATAAGAGCAGAGTATCTGTTATGAACTGATATTGTGAATTCTTGATTCAATGTATTGTCCTGATGACACTTTCTTCAGGTCTATCTGTTTCATGGGGTCTTTGGTTGGTGGTTTGCTTTGCCTATAGCTTATTTTAAAGGTACCAGAAACTATTTTATGATCTGACCCCACACTTATAAATGATGTGTAGGCACGGCAGTTTTTAATGCTGTTTTAGCACTTCCTTCGAACAAGTATGTAGTCTAACTGTGACAGGTAACCGCGAGGAGACCTATGGGTCCACAGTCTGTTCGGGCGGTTCCTTGTGTTTGCAGCAATGAGATTCGACTGTTCCATGAAGTCAGTCAGGAATCGGCCATTCTTGTTAGTGTCTTTATGGTAGGTGAATCTGGCCTTATCGGGTGGGCATTGAAGTCACCTCCTATGATGAGTATGTTGTGTGCAGGAACAGAGGCCACAGTAGTTGATAGCACTTGGTAGAAGTTCTCGGTATCAGTTGTATACCTTGAAATGCAATTACAGAATTACATGAAAATCGTCCTGAAAATCCTGTGTTTGATTCTTGAATCTGTTGGTGTAGCGCCACCTATGGGTGGATTGTGGTCACATTTTCAGAAGTTGTGCCTCAGCTCATGATGCAACAACACATCACATTTGATAAAAAATGGATGAGTAGTTTGTAAGTAACCATGAATTTGCTTTTTTAATTGGTTGCTGTAGCGCCACATATAGGCCGATCATGGTGGAAATTTTATGGGGTCTTCTGGGATATACCATACACTTGTGCACCAAATTTGGTGAAAATCAGCCGGGCAAATTTGAAGAAATGATGTTGACAGTAATACAGACAGACATAAAATACTGCCTCACACTGCCATATGTTGCCATGGTGCCAAAATAGTGCCAGGGTGGGGGAAAAAAAATGTAAAACATTTTTTTGTGTCCTACTGGGTCCATAGAACAGAAAAAACATGGTTTACAAGAATCTATATGAAAAAATCCAATACCCCCTTTTTGCTACATAACTACATACACTATCTGTAACTGAGTGTACAAATGGAACCAAATGGACCCTTACAGGTCTGTCACTCTGAGAGTGTAAAAATGGAACCAAATGGACCCTTATAGGTCTGTACAGCACAGGGGGTGAAGCACAGTACACAGCCCAACTGGCAAAGCAAAGCAAAGCAAAGCAGAGCAGAGCAGAGCAGAGCAAAGCAAAGCAAAGCAAAGCAAAACACAGTACAGCACATAGCACAGGGGGCAAAGCACAGCACAGGGGACGCGTTGAACATTGCTGCCACCAGGACATGTCCAGCCGACGCAAAGGCTCTGCTGTAGAAAAAGAAAAAGAAAAAAATGTGGGCCCAGTCCCAAATTACAAATTCAAAAGGTAGCTAAATAGATTAACAAATAGATTAACACATAGATTAACAAGCCTTCTGTCTGTTAGCTAAACAGACAGAAGGCTTGTTAATCTATTTTCAAGTAGATTGTGTTTTATTTCATTTTATTTTCAATAGCCATATAATATTCTTTTACAGGTTTGTAACGCCAAGAGTGTACAAATGGAACCAAATGGACGCTTACAGGTCTGTAACTCTGAGAGTGTACAAATGCCTTTTAAATCAGTAGCTCTCAAACCTTTTTTTATTTCATAAATCATTATACAAAGTTTTTAAACAATTAAAAAAAAAAAAAAAACTTTTTCAAAATGTTATAATTTTTTTTATTGCCCATTACTTGGTAAATCAACCATTTATTATCCAACTGTAAAATGTCAAATATTTTCCTAGTGTAAATATTACTGATTTCAGACAGACTTCAGTGATCATCAGAGCATGTGACAGTAGGGTTAGACTTTTCATGTCCCTGCATGTGAAGCAGACACATACTTACAGCACAGCACAGGGGTCAAAGCAAAACAGCACAGCACAGCTACTGAGCAAAGCAATGCAACGCACAGCACAGGAGGCAAAGCACAGCACAGCACAGCCCAACTGGCAAAGCAAAGCAAAGCATAGCACAGCCCAACTGGCAAAGCAAAGCACAGCACAGCCCAACAGGCAAAGCAAAACACAGCACAGCACAGCCCAACTGGCAAAGCAAAACACAGCACAGAACAGGGGGCAAACAAAGCACAGCACAGCACAGCCCAACTGGCAAAGCAAAACACAGCACAGCACAGCCCAGGCGGCAAAGCATAGCAAAGCACAGTACAGCACTGCCAAACTGGTAAAGCAAAGCAAATTAAAGCACAGTACATAGCACAGCACGGGGCAAAGCAAAGCACAGTACAGTACAGCACATAGCACAGGGGGAAAGCACAGCACAGGGGACCTGTTCAATGTTACTGCCACCAGGACATGTCCAGCCGAAGCAAAGGCTCTGCTGCTGAAAAAAAGAAAAAAGAAAACGTGGGCCCAGTCATGAGCTCTAATTAACTACTGTATCAATGTTAGCTAAACACACAGAAGGCTTGGTCATCTATTTTAAAATAGATTGTGTTTTATTTTATTTTATTTTCCTTAGCCATATAATATTTTTTTTACAGGTCTGTAACTCTGAGACTGTACAAATGGAACCAAAAGGACCCTTAGGCCGGACTCACACATGTGCGTCACGCATCGAATCTTATCGTCTGAGAATGGCCACTGGGGGCGCCGTACTAATGCATTGTCAATGCAAGGTTGTTTGTTTTTTTGTCTCAAGCTCAACCGCAGCCTGTCTTTTGGGCAAGAGACACGGCAACGACAAAACACCAAACAACCTTCCATTGACAATTCATTAGTACGGCGCCCCCAGTGGCCATTCTCAGACGATAAGTAGAAGATTTTCACGCATATGTCTGTGGCGCGCCTTACAGGTCTGAACAGCACAGCACAGGGGGCAAAGCACAGCACAATCCAACTGGCAAAGCAAAACACAGCACAGAACAGGGGGCATACAAAGCAAAGTACAGCACAACACAGCTAGCCCAACTGGCAAAGCAAAGCAAAGCACAGCACAGCACAGCACAGCACAGCACAGCACAGCCCAACTGGCAAAGCAAAGCAAAGCACAGCACAGCCCAGCCCAACTGGCAAAGCAAAACACAGCACAGCACAGGGGGCAAAGCACAGCACGCAGCAAGGGGGCAAAGCATAGCGAAGCCCAGTACAGCACAGCCAAACTGGTAAGGCAAAGCACAGTACATACAGCACAGCACGGGGGCAAAGCACAGTATAGCACATAGCACAGGGGTAAAGCAAAGCACAGGGGACCCGTTCAATGTTGCTGCCACCAGTTGCTGCCATGTCCAGCCGAAGCAATGGATGTGCTGCTTAAAAAAAAAGAAATGTGGGACCAGTCATGAATTACAAATTCAAATTGTAGCTCTACTTAACTACTGTATCAATGTTAGCTAAACAGACAGAAGGGTATGTAATCTATGTTCAAGTAGATTGTGTTTTATTTTATTTTCCTTAGCCATGTAATATTCTTTTTATAAAAAATGTTATTGCCCATTACTTGCAACCATTTATTATCCAACGGTAAAATGTCAAATGTTTCCTGGTGTAAATATTACTGATATTTCAGACGGACTTCAGTGATCATCAGATTATGTGACAGTAGGGTTAGACTTTTCATGTCCCTGCAACCTGCATGTGAAGCAGACACATACTGACAGCACAGCACAGGGGGCAAAGCAAAACACAGCACAGCACAGCTAGTGAGCAAAGCAATGCAACGCACAACACAGGAGGCAAAGCACAGCATATCACAGCACAGCACAGCACAGCACAGCACAGCACAGCACAACTGGCAAAGCAAAGCATAGCACAGCCCAACTGGCAAAGCAAAGCAAAGCAAAGCACAGCACAGCCCAACTGGTAAAGCAAAACACAGCACAGCACAGGGGGCAAAGCATTTGCAGCACAGCACAGCACAGCACAGCACAGCACAGCACAGCCCAACTGGCAAAGCAAAGCATAGCACAGCACAGCCCTACTGGCAAAGCAAAACACAGCACAGCACAGCACAGGGGGCAAACAAAGCAAAGCACAGCCCATCTGGCAAAGCAAAGCAAAGCACAGCACAGCCCTACTGGCAAAGCAAAACACAGCACAGCACAGCACAGGGGGCAAACAAAGCAAAGCACAGCCCATCTGGCAAAGCAAAACACAGCACAGGGGGCAAACAGAGCAAAACACAGCCCAACTGGCAAAGCAAAGCAAAGCAAAGCACAGCACAGCACAGCCCAACTGGCAAAGCAAAACACAGCACAGCACAGCCCAGGGGGCAAAGCATAGCAAAGCACAGTACGGCACAGCCAAACTGGTAAAGCAAAGCAAAGTAAAGCACAGTACATACAGCACAGCACGGGGCAAAGCAAAGCACAGTACAGTACAGCACATAGCACAGGGGGAAAGCACAGCACAAGGGACCTGTTCAATGTTGCTGCCACCAGGACATGTCCAGCCGAAGCAAAGGCTCTGCTGCTGAAAAAAATCACACTTGTGTGAACTGAGCGGTGGAGGCTGCGTGTGTGTGTGTGTGTGTGTGTGTGTGTGTGTGTGTGTGTGTGTGTGTGTGTGTGTGTGTGTGTGTGTGTGTGTGTGTGTGTGTGTGTGTGTGTGTGTGTGTGTGTGTGCGTGCGTGTGTGTGTGTATTTGTGTGTGTGAATGTGAGTGTGAGTGTGCCTAGCTGGCCTGAACAACAGCGCCCCTCCCTTAACATGTGTGGTCAGAAAAGGTATAGCAGCCAGGCTACATACACCACAGGCTACATACAGACAGACAGACAGACACACACACACACACACACACACACACACACACACACACACACACACACACAGATACACACACGGCCACGCTATGGAGACGGTGTGACCACTGCTCAAAAAAGAGAAAACGTGGGCCCAGACATGAATTACAAATTCAAATGTTAGCTCTAATTAACTACTGTATCAATGTTAGCTAAACACACAGAAGGCTTGGTAATCTATTTTCAAATAGATTGTGTTTTATTTTATTTTCCTTAGCCATATAATATTTTTTTAAAGGTCTGTAACTCTGAGAGTGTACAAATGGAACCAAAAGGACCCTTACAGGTCTGTACAGCACAGCACAGGGGGCAAAGCACAGCACAGCCCAACTGTCAAAGCAAAACACAGCACAGAACAGAACAGAACAGAACAGAACAGAACAGAACAGAACAGAACAGAACAGAACAGAACAGAACAGGGGGCATACAAAGCAAAGCACAGCACAACACAGCCCAACTGGCAAAGTTAAGCAAAGCAAAGCACAGCACAGCACAGCACAGCACAGCACAGCAACACCCAACTGGCAAAGCAAAGCAAAGCACAGCACAGCCCAACTAGCAAAGCAAAGCCCAGCACAGCCCAACTGGCAAAGCAAAACACAACACAGCACAGGGGGCAAAGCACAGCACACAGCAAGGGGGCAAAGCATAGCGAAGCCCAGTACAGCACAGCCAAACTGGTAAAGCAAAGCAAGGCAAAGCACAGTACATACAGCACAGCACGGGGGCAAACACAGTATAGCACATAGCACAGGGGGAAAGCAAAGCACAGGGGACCCGTTCAATGTTGCTGCCACCAGTTGCTGCCATGTCCAGCCGAAGCAAAGGATCTGCTGCTTTAAAAAAAAAGAAAATGTGGGCCCAGTCATGAATTACAAATTCCAATTGTAGCTCTACTTAACTACTGTATCAATGTTAGTTAAACAGACAGAAGGCTATGTAAGCTATGTTCAAGTAGATTGTGTTTTATTTTATTTTCCTTAGCCATGTAATATTCTTTTTATAAAAAATGTTATTGCCCATTACTTGCAACCATTTATTATCCAACGGTAAAATGTCAAATGTTTCCTGGTGTAAATATTACTGATTTCAGACTGACTTCAGTGATCATCAGAGCATGTGACAGTAGGGTTAGACTTTTCATGTCCCTGCAACCAGCATGTGAAGCAGACACATACTTACAGCACAGCACAGGGGGCAAAGCAAAACACAGAACAGCACAGCTAGTGAGCAAAGCAATGCAACGCACAACACAGGAGGCAAAGTACAGCACAGCACAGCACAGCACAGCACTGTACAGCACAGCACAGCACAGCACAACTGGCAAAGCAAAGCAAGGCACAGCACAGCCCAACTGGTAAAGCAAAACACAGCACAGCACAGGGGGCAAAGCATTTGCAGCACAGCACAGCACAGCCCTACAGGCAAAGCAAAACACAGCACAGCACAGGGGGCAAACAAAGCAAAGCACAGCCCATCTGGCAAAGCAAAACACAGCACAGCACAGGGGGCAAACAGAGCAAAACACAGCCCAACTGGCAAAGCAAAGCAAAGCAAAGCACAGCACAGCACAGCCCAACTGGCAAAGCAATACACAGCACAGCACAGCCCAGGGGGCAAAGCATAGCAAAGCACAGTACGGCACAGCCAAACTGGTAAAGCAAAGCAAAGTAAAGCACAGTACATACAGCACAGCACGGGGCAAAGCAAAGCACAGTACAGTACAGCACATAGCACAGGGGGAAAGCACAGCACAGGGGACCTGTTCAATGTTGCTGCCACCAGGACATGTCCAGCCGAAGCAAAGGCTCTGCTGCTGAAAAAATAGAGAAAACGTGGGCCCAGACATGAATTACAAATTCAATTTTTAGCTCTAATTAACTACTGTATCAATGTTAGCTAAACACAAAGAAGGCTTGGTAATCTATTTTCAAATAGATTGTGTTTTATTTTATTTTCCTTAGCCATATAATATTTTTTTAAAGGTCTGTAACTCTGAGAGTGTACAAATGGAACCAAAAGGACCCTTACAGGTCTGTACAGCACAGCACAGGGGGCAAAGCACAGCACAGCCCAACTGTCAAAGCAAAACACAGCACAGAACAGGGGGCATACAAAGCAAAGCACAGCACAACACAGCCCAACTGGCAAAGCAAAGCACAGCACAGCACAGCAACACCCAACTGGCAAAGCAAAGCAAAGCACAGCACAGCCCAACTGGCAAAGCAAAGCAAAGCCCAGCACAGCCCAACTGGCAAAGCAAAGCAAAGCCCAGCACAGCCCTGATAAATAGGATATCTTTTTTTAAACATGTAATAGTTTGTTTAATATCAAGGTGAACTTAAAAACTAAAATGATGTCTCCTCCAGACCATCTGTCACTCTGCAATCTGCTGTGACTGGCCTGAGGATGTCACACCTATATGTAAACCTCTCTTGATCTATTTGTTCCCTGCCTGATCAATGCATGACATATATTTACTGTATCACTGTGTCCTTTGATCAACGTCCTGTTTGAACCATCTGTCTGTCTGTAGGCCATGATTTGTTTATTGAGACTGTATTTAAACCAACTCTAAATTGACATGAGGAACTCAGTATTGGCCTGGCAGCCGTGAGGTGATGCCAGTGCCGGAGGACTCTCTCGGGATCCTGTGACTCTTTACTTGATTTTATGCTATCCTGGACTTTGTTTTTGATGCTTCTCTGAATAAAGCTGCAAGGAACGACTACCTCATTACCTCCGGATTCCATATTCTTTTAGTAGAAGTTCTATTTCTTTTATTTGTATTAGTTTGTATTTCTTATTTATCAAGCCCAACTGGCAAAGCAAAACACAGCACAGCACAGGGGGCAAAGCACAGCACACAGCAAGGGGGCAAAGCATAGCGAAGCCCAGTACAGCACAGCCAAACTGGTAAAGCAAAGCAAGGCAAAGCACAGTACATACAGCACAGCACGGGGGCAAACACAGTATAGCACATAGCACAGGGGGAAAGCAAAGCACAGGGGACCCGTTCAATGTTGCTGCCACCAGTTGCTGCCATGTCCAGCCGAAGCAATGGATCTGCTGCTTAAAAAAAAAGAAATGTGGGACCAGTCATGAATTACAAATTCAAATTGTAGCTCTACTTAACTACTGTATCAATGTTAGCTAAACAGACAGAAGGCTATGTAATCTATGTTCAAGTAGATTGTGTTTTATTTTATTTTCCTTAGCCATATAATATTCTTTTTACAGGTCTTTAACTCTGAGAGTGTACAAATGGAACCAAATGGACCCTTACAGGACTGTAACTCTGAGAGTGTACAAATCGAACCAAATGGTCCCTTAGAGGTCTGTAACTCTGAGAGTGTACAACTGGAACCAAATGGACCCTCATAGGTCTGTACAGCACAGCACAGGGGGCGAAGCACAGTACACAGCCCAACTGGCAAAGCAAAGCAAAGCACAGCCCACCTGGCAAAGCACAGCAAAGCACAGTACAGCACATAGCACAGGGGGCAAAGCACAGCACAGGGGACCCGTTGAACGTTGCTGCCACCAGGACATGTCCAGCCGAAGCAAAGGCTCTGCTGTAGAAAAAGAAAAGAATGTGGGCCCAGTCCCAAAATACAAATTCAAATTGTAGCTCTACTTAACTACTGTATCAATGTTAGCTAAACAGACAGAAGGCCTGGTAATCTATTTTCAAGTAGATTGTGTTTTATTTTATTTTATTTTATTTTATTTTATTTTATTTTCCATATCCATATAAAATGTTTTTACAGGTCTGTAACTCCCGAGAGTGTACAAATGGAAACAAATGGACCCTTACAAGTCTGTAACTCTGAGTGTACAAATGCCTTTTAAATCAGTAGCTCTCAAACCTTTTTTTTGTAATTTCATAAATGATTATTCAAACAATTTCACAACTTTTTCAAAATGTTATAAAAAAAAGGTTATTGCCCATTACTTGGTAATGCAACCATTTATTATCCAACGGTAAAATGTCAAATGTTTTCCTGGTGTAAACATTACTGATTTCAGACTGACTTCAGTGATCATTAGAGCATGTGACAGTAGGGTTAGACTTTTCATGTCCCTGCATGTGAAGCAGACACATACTTACAGCACGGCACAGCACAGCACAGCCCAACTGGCAAAGGACATCAAATCACAGCACAGCCCAACTGGCAAAGCAAAGCAAAACACAGCACAGCACAGCACAGCTAGTGAGCAAAGCAATGCAACGCACAACACAGGAGGCAAAGCACAGCATAGCACAGCACAGCACAGCAGAGCCCAACTGGCAAAGCAAAGCATAGCACAGCCCAACTGGCAAAGTAAAACACAGCACAGCACAGGGGGCAAACAAAGCAAAGCACAGCTCAACTGGCAAAGCAAAACACAGCACAGCACAGAACAGGGGGCAAACAAAGCAAAGCACAGCCCAACTGGCAAAGCAAAACACAGTACAGCACAGGGGACAAACAAAGCAAAGCACAGCTCAACTGGCAAAGCAAAACACAGCACAGCACAGAACAGGGGGCAAACAAAGCAAAGCACAGCACAACACAACACAGCCCAACTGGCAAAGCAAAGCAAAACAGCACAGGGGGTAAAGCATAGCAAAGCACAGTACAGCACAGCCAAACCGGTAAAGCAAAGCAAAGCAAAGCAAAGCATAGTACATACAGCACAGCACGGGGCAAAGCAAAGCACAGTACAGTACAGTACAGTACAGCACATAGCACAGGGGGAAAGCACAGCACAGGGAACCTGTTCAATGTTGCTGCCACCAGGACATGTCCAGCCGAAGCAAAAGCTCTGCTGCTGAAAAAAGAAATGTGGGCCCAGTAATGAATTACAAATTCAAATTGTAGCTCTACTTAACTACTGTATCAATGTTAGCAATGTCAAGTAGATTGTGTTTTATTTTATTTTCCTTAGCCATATAATATTCTTTTTACAGGTCTTTAACTCTGAGAGTGTACAAATGGAACCAAATGGACCCTTACAGGACTGTAACTCTGAGAGTGTACAAATCGAACCAAATGGTCCCTTAGAGGTCTGTAACTCTGAGAGTGTACAACTGGAACCAAATGGACCCTCATAGGTCTGTACAGCACAGCACAGGGGGCGAAGCACAGTACACAGCCCAACTGGCAAAGCAAAGCAAAGCACAGCCCACCTGGCAAAGCACAGCAAAGCACAGTACAGCACATAGCACAGGGGGCAAAGCACAGCACAGGGGACCCGTTGAACGTTGCTGCCACCAGGACATGTCCAGCCGAAGCAAAGGCTCTGCTGTAGAAAAAGAAAAGAATGTGGGCCCAGTCCCAAAATACAAATTCAAATTGTAGCTCTACTTAACTACTGTATCAATGTTAGCTAAACAGACAGAAGGCCTGGTAATCTATTTTCAAGTAGATTGTGTTTTATTTTATTTTATTTTATTTTATTTTATTTTATTTTCCATATCCATATAAAATGTTTTTACAGGTCTGTAACTCCCGAGAGTGTACAAATGGAAACAAATGGACCCTTACAAGTCTGTAACTCTGAGTGTACAAATGCCTTTTAAATCAGTAGCTCTCAAACCTTTTTTTTGTAATTTCATAAATGATTATTCAAACAATTTCACAACTTTTTCAAAATGTTATAAAAAAAAGGTTATTGCCCATTACTTGGTAATGCAACCATTTATTATCCAACGGTAAAATGTCAAATGTTTTCCTGGTGTAAACATTACTGATTTCAGACTGACTTCAGTGATCATTAGAGCATGTGACAGTAGGGTTAGACTTTTCATGTCCCTGCATGTGAAGCAGACACATACTTACAGCACGGCACAGCACAGCACAGCCCAACTGGCAAAGGACATCAAATCACAGCACAGCCCAACTGGCAAAGCAAAGCAAAACACAGCACAGCACAGCACAGCTAGTGAGCAAAGCAATGCAACGCACAACACAGGAGGCAAAGCACAGCATAGCACAGCACAGCACAGCAGAGCCCAACTGGCAAAGCAAAGCATAGCACAGCCCAACTGGCAAAGTAAAACACAGCACAGCACAGGGGGCAAACAAAGCAAAGCACAGCTCAACTGGCAAAGCAAAACACAGCACAGCACAGAACAGGGGGCAAACAAAGCAAAGCACAGCCCAACTGGCAAAGCAAAACACAGTACAGCACAGGGGACAAACAAAGCAAAGCACAGCTCAACTGGCAAAGCAAAACACAGCACAGCACAGAACAGGGGGCAAACAAAGCAAAGCACAGCACAACACAACACAGCCCAACTGGCAAAGCAAAGCAAAACAGCACAGGGGGTAAAGCATAGCAAAGCACAGTACAGCACAGCCAAACCGGTAAAGCAAAGCAAAGCAAAGCAAAGCATAGTACATACAGCACAGCACGGGGCAAAGCAAAGCACAGTACAGTACAGTACAGTACAGCACATAGCACAGGGGGAAAGCACAGCACAGGGAACCTGTTCAATGTTGCTGCCACCAGGACATGTCCAGCCGAAGCAAAAGCTCTGCTGCTGAAAAAAGAAATGTGGGCCCAGTAATGAATTACAAATTCAAATTGTAGCTCTACTTAACTACTGTATCAATGTTAGCAATGTCAAGTAGATTGTGTTTTATTTTATTTTCCTTAGCCATATAATATTCTTTTTACAGGTCTTTAACTCTGAGAGTGTACAAATGGAACCAAATGGACCCTTACAGGACTGTAACTCTGAGAGTGTACAAATCGAACCAAATGGTCCCTTAGAGGTCTGTAACTCTGAGAGTGTACAACTGGAACCAAATGGACCCTCATAGGTCTGTACAGCACAGCACAGGGGGCGAAGCACAGTACACAGCCCAACTGGCAAAGCAAAGCAAAGCACAGCCCACCTGGCAAAGCACAGCAAAGCACAGTACAGCACATAGCACAGGGGGCAAAGCACAGCACAGGGGACCCGTTGAACGTTGCTGCCACCAGGACATGTCCAGCCGAAGCAAAGGCTCTGCTGTAGAAAAAGAAAAGAATGTGGGCCCAGTCCCAAAATACAAATTCAAATTGTAGCTCTACTTAACTACTGTATCAATGTTAGCTAAACAGACAGAAGGCCTGGTAATCTATTTTCAAGTAGATTGTGTTTTATTTTATTTTATTTTATTTTATTTTATTTTATTTTCCATATCCATATAAAATGTTTTTACAGGTCTGTAACTCCCGAGAGTGTACAAATGGAAACAAATGGACCCTTACAAGTCTGTAACTCTGAGTGTACAAATGCCTTTTAAATCAGTAGCTCTCAAACCTTTTTTTTGTAATTTCATAAATGATTATTCAAACAATTTCACAACTTTTTCAAAATGTTATAAAAAAAAGGTTATTGCCCATTACTTGGTAATGCAACCATTTATTATCCAACGGTAAAATGTCAAATGTTTTCCTGGTGTAAACATTACTGATTTCAGACTGACTTCAGTGATCATCAGAGCATGTGACAGTAGGGTTAGACTTTTCATGTCCCTGCATGTGAAGCAGACACATACTTACAGCACGGCACAGCACAGCACAGCCCAACTGGCAAAGGACATCAAATCACAGCACAGCCCAACTGGCAAAGCAAAGCAAAACACAGCACAGCACAGCACAGCTAGTGAGCAAAGCAATGCAACGCACAACACAGGAGGCAAAGCACAGCATAGCACAGCACAGCACAGCAGAGCCCAACTGGCAAAGCAAAGCATAGCACAGCCCAACTGGCAAAGTAAAACACAGCACAGCACAGGGGGCAAACAAAGCAAAGCACAGCTCAACTGGCAAAGCAAAACACAGCACAGCACAGAACAGGGGGCAAACAAAGCAAAGCACAGCCCAACTGGCAAAGCAAAACACAGTACAGCACAGGGGACAAACAAAGCAAAGCACAGCTCAACTGGCAAAGCAAAACACAGCACAGCACAGAACAGGGGGCAAACAAAGCAAAGCACAGCACAACACAACACAGCCCAACTGGCAAAGCAAAGCAAAACAGCACAGGGGGTAAAGCATAGCAAAGCACAGTACAGCACAGCCAAACCGGTAAAGCAAAGCAAAGCAAAGCAAAGCATAGTACATACAGCACAGCACGGGGCAAAGCAAAGCACAGTACAGTACAGTACAGTACAGTACAGTACAGCACATAGCACAGGGGGAAAGCACAGCACAGGGAACCTGTTCAATGTTGCTGCCACCAGGACATGTCCAGCCGAAGCAAAAGCTCTGCTGCTGAAAAAAGAAATGTGGGCCCAGTAATGAATTACAAATTCAAATTGTAGCTCTACTTAACTACTGTATCAATGTTAGCAATGTCAAGTAGATTGTGTTTTATTTTATTGTATTTTCCTTAGCCATATAATATTTTTTTACAGGTCTGTAACTGGAAACCAAATGGACCCTTATAGGTCTGTACAGCACAGCAAAGGGGGCAAAGCACAGCACAGCAGATCACAGCACAGCTAGGGAGCAAAGCAAAGCACAGTACAGCACAGCCCAACTGGCAAAGAAAAACAGCACAGCACAGGGGGCAAAGCACAGCAAAGCGCAGTACAGCACTGCCCAACTGGCAAAGCAAAGCAAAGTACAGCATATAGCACAGGGGCAAAGCCAAGCACAGTATAGCACATAGCACAGGGGGCAAAGCACAGCACTGGGGACCCATTCAACGTTGCTGTCACCAGGACATGTCCAGCCGAAGCCCTGCAGACATGAATTACACATTCAAATTGTAGCTCTACTAAACTACTGTATCTAAACACTTAGCTAAACACACAGAAGGCTTGGTAATCTATTTGCAAGTAGATTGTATTGTATTTTATTTTATTTTCCTTAGCCATATAATATTTTTTTACAGGTCTGTAACTCTGAGAGAGTACAAATGGAACCACATGGACCCTTATAGGTCTGTACAGCACAGCACAGCACAGCACAGCACAGCACAGCACAGCACAGCAAAGGAGGCCACGCTCAACACAGCCCAACTGGCAAAGCAAAGCAAAGCACTAGCACAGCCCAACTGGCAAAGCAAAAAACAGCACAGCACAGCACAGGGGGCAAAGCATAGTAAAGCACAGAACAGCACAGTGCAAAGCAAAACACAGTACAACCCATAGCACAGGGGGAAAGCACAGCACAAGGGACCTGTTCAGTGTTGCTGCCACCAGGACATGTCCAGCCGAAGCAAAGGCTCTGCTGCAGGCAAAGAAAAGAATTGGGGCCCAGTCACAAATTACAAATTCAAATTGTAGCTCTACTTATCTACTCTATCAATGTTAGCTAAACCGAAAGAAGGCTTGTTAATCTATTTTCAAGTAGATTGTGTTTTATTAAGTGTGCCTGCCATGCAATGCAATGGCAAAGCACTTATTGTAATCCGCCATACTTAAAGTTATACCATGTAACTTTTTTTATAAAACAAATCTTAAAATTGCCCTAACTGTTAAATCGCTTAAGTTTTAGAACACCCACTCCGTTATTTTCAGCTTCAAAAGCCTTCTCTTTATTAAGTGTGCCTGCTATGCAATAGCAGAACACTTATTGTAATCCGCCATACTTAAGTAAGTAAGTAAGTAAGTCGGTAATGTTCTTGCAAATTTCGGCACGTAATAAGTGCCGCACGATTTACGCCACCGCCGCAATATATACATCAAAACGTGCGGCTCGGCCGGGAATAGTGTGCTATTACTTTTCTAAGAGAAAAGTTGTATCGTTTAATTGATATTAATTTATTAGTGAATTAATTTTACCCATTGACTTATAATGGGAATCGCAAAAACTCACATTCAATATTTTTTTTCTCGTAAACCATAGGGGCTACAGTTTCAAAACTTGGAGAGGAGATTTATAATGATATCAAGGATTAAATAAAAAATAATTTCGTCAGTTGGCCTCATGGTGGCGCTATAACAGTCCACTTTACCTTTCGGCCTGTAACTCTTGAACCGTGGGTCGGAAAATAAAAATTCCTTTTTCCCTGGATTCCTTGGGTCATGACGCATCTCCTCATATAGGCCACGCCCATTTGCGTCAGGATAGATTTTCCGCCATTTTGAATTTTCTTCAAAACACACTTTTTGCTCCTTTTCCTACATATTTTATCCAAATGTCACAAAAATCGATACACACGATCTATGGACTCATGCGATAAATATATTAAAACGATATTTTGATAGTCCATACCGTTCTTCCGTAACAGGGTTCCAAAGTTAGCGGGAGGAGCCCGTTTTGTAATAAGTAGCCATAAATCAAAAACGAAACATCCAGTCAACACCAAATTTTAACCACAAGTGGGGGGCGCTATACTGAACATATACCCAAAAGCATTTCCACTTCGACCCATAGGGGGCACCACAAACGCGCAAAACGTAACCGCTAATGCTAATGCTAACAAATGCTAATGCTAATGCTAACACATGCTAATGCTAACAAATGCTAATGCTAACAAATATGCTAATGTTAACCCATACAAGGTTGCACACACTTAGCGAGCTGCAGACACTTAAAATTTCTTAGAAATTTTCTTTTCTAGTATGTTTTCTATGATCCTGACCGGTCCCCGGTTTTCGCAGAAAAATTACGTCATCATACACTACCGGCCAATCACAGCGAGGGTTATACACTGCCGGCCAATCACAGCGCATTTTGAAGTGGGGTCGCTAGGGCGGCCATATTTGTAGGCTCCCGTGTGTCTCTATACTCGGGTGAACGGTGAAGCATGGGTGAAGGAGTCCGTTTCTCCGGAATGCCTGAACGCACAGGAACCAGGGACCCCTCTAAAGATAGATCTCGGCGAGGTCGGACGCGACCGAGGTTTGCTATAGAGCTACTGACCACCAGTTGAGCAACTTACACAGTATAGCTTTAAGTAAGTAAGTCAGTCATGTTCTTGCAAATTTCAGCACGTAATAACTGCCGCACAATTTACGCCACCCACGCAATATATACATCAAAACGTGCGGCTCGGCCGGGAATAGGTTGCTATTACTTTTCTTTCCGATCCGCGTTACCATGGCAACGTAATTCGTAAAAAACTACACTCAAAAACCCCCATTGACTTTGAATGGGGGACTCTGAAAAAAACCCAGAAACGTTGGCCCCACATTACTCTGACATACTTTTTTGCCTAGCAACGTCACTTAAACTTTAAAATGCGCAAAAAACGTTGGTCTTTTTCCGGCCAATAGGGATGAGCTGTAATTGATTAAGCCCCGCCCCCTCTGTAACAGGAAGTGCCCTTCGCCAAAAAGGAAGTGCCTCTTTATCTCGTTAACCGTTTGTCGTACAGACGTGTGGGTGGCGTCACATGACTTGATTAACTCATCCAGTGCCTATCCCGAACTAGTTCGGGATAATTTGGGCCGTATTAACGTCCTGAGTGCCTATCCCGAACTAGTTCGGGATATCATTTTTTTTTTTTTTTTGTAAAAAAAAAATACTTTTTTTTTTTTAAGTTACTTTTTTTTTTGAACCCCACTATATTCTGTTTACACGGCCCGCGAGAGCGTCGCGCCGACGATATTTACCATCCACTCCAATGCAATCCAGGATCTTTAGAGCTCATTTTCTCTGTTCCAAGCATATCCATGAGGCGTGCAAGGTTTAATCATGGCTAAATCGCCGAAAATAGGTCTTCTAAAATGCTTGGTAGCCAATAGCTAACTTCAAGCTAACTTCATCCTGTTCCTGTAAATGAACAGAGGAAAGTGTTCTGGTGCATCATGGCTGCGCAGGGCTTGTGCATGTAACAGTGTATCTTTATGATGAATTCTTTGGCCACTGGGCGCCCTCTAGTGGTGAAAGCTGGCACTGATAGGGTTAAGAGTCCTTAACCTTAATTGGGGCCTATTTCTCTAAACAGGAAGTGCCTCTCACCAAACAGGAAGTGACCCTATATCTTGTGAACCGTTTGTCGTACAGACTTGTGGGTGGTGTCAAATGACTTGATTAAGAGTCCTTTACCTTAATTGAGGCCTATTTCGCCAAACAGGAAGTGCCCTTCGCCAAACAGGAAGTGCCTCTATATCTCATGAACCGTTTGTCAAATAGACGCGTGGGTGGCGTCATATGGCTTGATTAAGAGTCCTTAACCTTAATTGGTGCTTCCTTCGCCAAACAGGAAGTGCCCTTCGCCAAACAGGAAGTACCTCTATATCTCATGAACCGTTTGTCGTACAGTCGATAATGTTAAAGCTAATGCAAAAAATGCTAATGTTAAAAAATCTAACGCTAATGCTAACACCAGAAATAATCTAATGCTAATGCTAACACCAACCGCTACACAAGGTTGCACACACTTAGCGAGCTGCAGGCACACTTAAAATTTCTTCGAAAATGTCTTTACTAGTTATGTGTTATAAGTCAGGGCCGGCGTGGAATAGGCGATCACAGAATATGCAATCACAGAAAAAAAATCTCCACCATTTCTTCAGTGTGACCTCCTGCAGATGCAAGCTGCTGTTTTGCAAAATCTCTTTTCCCAAATGAGGGAGTTCCGTCCCAGTGTTGCCATGTCTCTTTAATCTAAGCGATTTGGGGCTTGTTTTTCTGTACATTTGCTTGTAATTTGTGCTTGTTTCAAAGGGACCGGTACGTCACGATAGTTTATTTCCCGTATTCCCCTGTATTGATACTTCAGGCTGTAGTATCGCAATGCCTCGAAAAAAAAAAAAAAACTCTGTTCCCATTCATAGATTAGACACCATTGGTAGAAAACACCCCAAAACACCTTGTATTCCAAATATCCAAGTATTGTGATATGTATCGTATCGTGGGATTCTTGCCAATACCCATCCATACCAGGGACCCCCATACAAGATTTGTAAAAAAAAAAAGAAAAAAAGAAAAAGCAGCTCTACAAGCTCATTGTGAGCTTGTAGATTTTCAAAAAGCTGATGTATAAATACGGTTTAAAGTGCTCATGTAGCCAAGTCGCTTCCTTTGGGCTTATTTTCATAGACCTATTTGCTTGTTTCTCTCACAGAATATGGCAACAGATTTCTCCTTGCCCAACCACATTTGCAATTACAAATTATTAGTGTGGTTGCCAGGGCAACCACATTATTACTCTGGGGAATTTTGCAGTTTTTACAACTCTTAGTCTCATTGACTTGAATGGGAAACTCCATATATAGTGAGTAACTTTTAGGTATCTGACCTTTCCCATTGACTTTGAATGGGAAACACCATATATAGTAAGGTAACTTTTAGGTAGCTGACCTTCCCCATTGACTTTGAATGGGAAACACCATATATAGTAAGGTAACTTTTAGGTATCTGACCTTTCCCATTGACTTTGAATGGGAAACACCATATATAGTGAGTAACTTTTAGGTATCTGACCTTTCCCATTGACTTTGAATGGGAAACACCATATATAGTAAGGTAACTCTTAGGTAACTGACCTTTCCAATTGACTTTGAATGGGAAACACCATATATAGTGATGTAAGAGTTATTTTTGTCATCCATTCACCATATATAGTGATGTAAGAGTAAGGTAACTTTTTAGGCAACCACACTCGCAATTTCCCAAATTGCAATTTCTCTAGTTATTATTACTATTATGGAGTGATGGTTTTGCGTAAACATTAATGAATGGTAGCTATATGTGACCTACTGTATCCATATTCTCCAACAGTCCTCTTAAGTACAGTAAACTCTCAAAGAGAGAGTTTTGTCTCAGAGGTTCCATATTATAAATTGACATGCTAAGTTGAGAGACGACACTCTCCATGAAAAGATTCCATCCGTCCCAAATATCCTCTCAATTATAGAGTTGGAATATCTGATTTCTCTTTTGGGTGACAGGTTAAAGAGTTTGGGAACCACTGGTGTAAGTAATATACAAACAATTACAATATAGGCCTAATGATTCATTTCATTAAGGCATGGAGTGTGAATATCACAGGAGTTGAGTTGTCACCAATTTAACAGGCAAGTGAACCTTTTACAAATGCCAAAACAAATTAGGTGTTTCTAGGCTACCTCGACCATAATTGATCACTTATTAAACAGACCTGATGGTATCATCTGAATGTTCAGAGGTTGGCCTCTAGGTGTCAGTGTGTACACGCAGCTGTTAAATGTTATAGACATGTCATTGTGCTTTCAAATGGTTGGTTTAAACCATTTAGAACGGGTACACATTATTGTGTATCGTTATTTTATGCTTTAACTATTGAAAAATAGCAGATATGCAAGCTCAAAGCGCGGCACCGAGTGCCGCGCTGCGAGCTTGTAGATCTGCTATTTTTGAAAAATCGTGAAAATTAGAATTAGAAGATTTTTTGAAAAACCTGTGTTTCTATGTCAGCAATCTGGCCAGCAATCGTCAAAGAAAAGGTCCTTTTCACTTAACTGGAGCTCAGTTAGTCTGTTCTTGAGAGACTATACTATGTCAGTGGTTCTCAAACCTTTTCATGTGAAGGACCCCCAAAATTATATTAATTTGACCACGGACCCCGATCTCAAAATTATTAATTCCAGGGACCACCCAGAAGCAAAATTTTAGTTACAAACGTTTGCTTTGAAAATTCATATATTCAAAGATTTGCACACATTTTCATGAGAAAATAGCCGATCTAACTGTGAGCTTGTATATCTGCTATTTTTCACTGGTTAAAGCATTCAATAATTCTAGGCCTAAATTAAACCTAGTAGTGTGACTATGATGATCTCACACATATAGTGTCTGTGCGATACAGACAATCTATTGCAGTGTCACTATTGTGACACTGCATTCAATTAAAGTCCTGTCATGCCCTTCATTAAGCACTCATCATGCACCTGTCGTTTCAGTGTTCCAGTGGCATACTTTAGAGTAGACTTTCTCATCAACATAGAATACCTGTTCAACTGTAAACCACAAATATTGAATATATCTTGCAAAAAAAAAAAAAGTTTAGCCTGTAGAACTCGATCCCCTCCTGTCCTCAAGTAACACTGTCCTTTGAAAAAACATCAATCTCCATATTAGTCATGAGTAGGCCTATATTAAAATAAGAAACACACTCACCTTTACGGCTAAGTGGCCCTTTTGCCATAGAAGCACTGACTGTACTGATAAGAATACATGATTGAAATCCCAAACACACCAAGCTGTATGTTTGTTTGTTTGTTTGTTTCCTTTATTTATTCAGGGGAGCCTGCATTGAGAGCAAGCTCTCTTTTTCAAGGACACCCCGATTACAGCATAAAAACAATACAGCAATGAACAAAACAGCAAACAATTGATTCAAAATACAACAACAACATACAACATCAGAGATACACATAAACAGTTTTTACATAAAGCTCATTATGTAGAGTGTCCTCAAGCATCACTTTAAATGCCTCTAGTGAGACCAATCGAGATAGTTTGAATGAGTCCTGAAGCTTTTCCCATTTGTGTGGAGCATAGTGCATAAAGGCAGTCTTTCCTGGCTCACTGTTCATACGAGGACAGGTATATCTAATGTGCGCCTGTGCGCGTGTTGATTGTCCAGTGACTTTTAGATCTAAAAGTGAGGATAGGTACAGAGGAAGTTTACCACACAAGGCCTTATAAATAAATGTAATGTAATGCCACATGCCATATAGCATAAGAGTGGATGACTTCCCAGTCTCCATGCAGGCTTTCTTCAGAAAGTTCTGTCATCCAAATTTTTGGCATGCTGTTATAGGCAACAAAAAATAAAAATAAATAGCTGATCTATAATTACTATCGCAGTGGAATAGACACTATGGCATATTAGTAGTCCATTATGCATTTAGGGCAAGGCCTACAGTATGTGTTTCTGGTCAAATTATTGACCACTTGTGTTTTTTACATCCATGGGGAAAAATAAAATGTAGATGAAAATGTCCATCACAAGATTGCATGGTGAAGATGCATGGCCCCTGCCTGCAATACATGCAATACAATACATATTGGTAAAATCTCACTAGCATCAAAGGGTATTTATTTACAGAGGAAGGGTGTGGGGACAGGGACAGAGAATGCTACTACTGAACTGAGGTGTTCAATCTTTTACATAGTTTTTTGTCCTCTGAAACCACTCGTGATCTTCTCCAGTTTTATCACTGGAATAAATGTGTTTATTCCTTATTTTAGTTGTCTGTCGAGAGGATATTGTATAATTTGTAATCTATTGTAATACCAGTAAGACTCCCTAATCGGGAGATAAGTAACTGTCAGGTCGCCTAGACAAACTTTAGAAGGCAATGGTAGGCAATCAGGAGGGAATATGGGAAATGGGACAGATCCATGTTGATAACTGACTTTAGAGATACTGTGTACCGCTTTGCGTGATTTTAGGGCAAAATCTGTAGCAAAACAGAAAATTTGTTTTGTAAAAATCGGCCTGATGGTGGCGCTAGATGGGACAGATGCATGTTGATGACATGACTGTAGAGATACGGCATGTACCGCTTTGCGTGATTTTAGGGCAAAATCTGTAGGAGCAGTGTCCAAAATGTGTTTTGCAAGAATCTGCCTCATGGTGGCGCTAGAAGAGGGCCATGTGAGAAATGAAGGTTGTAGGTTGGCAGCCAAGGAGTGTGTGTGCAAAGTTTGGAATGGATCGGGGCAAAGGTGGCGGAGATATGAGTAGGGGGGGAAAGTGTGACGTGACGTGACGTGACGTGACGTGACGTGACAGACAGACAGACAGACAGACAGACAGACAGACAGACAGACAGACAGACAGACAGACAGACAGACAGACAGACAGACAGACAGACAGGCATGCAGACAGACAGACAGACAGACAGACAGACAGACAGACTGACTGACTGACAGCCGGTAGAGGTTTTGAGAGTAACTGCGACCTGAAGGTCGCAATCAACTACACATATTCATACAATTTATTTCATGGAGAATATCGACTACTCATATTTACCAGTAAGACTCCCTAATCGGGAGATAATCTCCACAAATAGGGCAAAAAATTGTTTTTCCAAAATCTTCCTGATCCATGTTGATGACATGAGTGTAGACATACTGTGTAGTGATTTTCGTGATTTTAGGGCAAAATCTGTAGGAGCAGTCTCCAAAAATGTTTTTTCAAAAATCGGCCAGAAGGTGGCGCTAAATGGGACAGATTCATGTTGATGGGATGAGTGTAGACATATTGTGTACCGATTTGCGTGATTTGAGGGCCAAAATTTTAGGAGCAGTGTCCAAGAATGTGTTTTGCAAGAATCGGTCTGATGGTGGCGCTAGAAGAGCGCCATGTGAGAAATGAGGGGTGGGGTCTCCGCGCCGCCGAGGCGGACGAATAGGTACCGGCCCCGGCTCTCCTGGTCGCTCCTAGCCGGAGTTACGGCATTTTATGTGAGCTGCAGTGTAGGGGGTCCTCCACTGGGGGCACCACCACTTTTGCATCCGTTCTGGAGCACCAGGAGTCGGTGGTCCCCGGGAATTCCCCGTGAGCAGCCCCGTTGGGGTGGTCATTTGGTCATTTTTGCACATTTGGTCATTTTTTACATCTGGGGGTCCCCCAGGGACCTGGGGGTCCCTGTAGCTCCGGGGGTCCTTGGAGGTTGTAGTTTGGCAGGTAAGGAGTGTGTGTGCAAAATGTGGCATGGATGGGGGCAACGGTTGTGGAGATATGAGCAGGGCAAAAGTGTGACGTGTGACGTGTGACTGACTGACTGACTGACTGACGGACAGACAGCCAGTGGAGGTTGTTATTATTTCATGGAGGAACTTTCAAATTCATATTGCTTTTAGTGTCTTGTTTTTATGATGTTTTCTCTAATTCTCTGTCACCTGGTATTTTATTTTAAAATACAATTATTGCTCATGGGTGGTATGGCTGCCTTTTGAGCTGGAGAGAATAAAGGGGAGAGCCCTTTTGCTGGACAAACACTCTAGCAATGATTAATCTGAATATAGAGCTTTAACCTTTTAACCTGCAATATTTGTGTTTTATGACTGTACTTTAACCAGAAGAACCTCCCATGTCATGTGATCTCTACTAAAACTTAACTCAGTCTGTTTGTCAGACAGTCTGCTGTAAAATGGACCAGAATCAGGATCAGTTGTGCTGTTCTATCTGTCTGGATCTACTGAGGGAACCAGTGAGTCTTCCCTGTGGACACAACTACTGCAGTAGGTGTATCGAGGGATACTGGAATGATCAAAGAGGGAGATTCAGCTGTCCACAGTGCAGAGAGACGTTCAGGCCAAGACCAGTTCTGAAGAAAAACACCATGTTGGCTGAGGTGGTGGAGAACCTGAAGAAGACAAGACTCCAAGGTGCTCATCCTGATCACTGCTATGCTGGACCTGGAGATGTGGCCTGTGATTCCTGCACCGGGAGAAAACAGAGAAAAAAAGCTGTGAATACTTGTCTTCAGTGTCGGGTCTCTTACTGTGACGTTCACCTCCAGCCTCACTATCAATCTCCTGCCTTTAAGAAACACAAGTTGGTCAAAGCTTCCGGCGAGCTTCTGCAGAACATCTGCTCCCGTCACGATGAAGTGAAGAAGCTTTTCTGTCGCACTGATCAGCAGTGTGTCTGTTATCTGTGCTCCATGGAGGAACACAAAGGTCACGATATGATCTCAGCCGCAACAGAAAGGACTGAGAGACAGAAAGAGCTTGATATGAGCCATCAGAACATCCAGCAGAGACTCCAGGAGAGAGAGAAAGACGTGAAGACGCTTCACCAGGAGGTGGAGTCCATGAACCACCATGCTGACAGAGCAGTGGAGAACACTGACGCCACCTTTACTGAGCTCATCTCTTCCATCGAGGAAACAAGGTCTGAGGTGAGAAATCTGATCAGGAATCAGCAGGAATGTGAAGTGGGCCGTGCTGAAGACGCGAGGAGGCGCGTGGAGCAGGAGGTCACTGAACTGAGGAGGAGACGTGCTGAACTGGAGCAGATCTCACACACAGAGGATCACATCCATTTTCTAGAGCGTTTCACCTCCCTGCCAGCCATCAGTGAATCTATGCAGCCAGTCAGCAGCAATGTTCATCCTCTGAGCTACTTTGGAGATGTGTTTTTGGAGATGATTATTAAAGGCCTGACAGCATGTTTTAATGTCATATATTTTATGTTTGTTATTTTGTATTATCCAGCTATTACTTTTTTAGCATTGCTGTCATTTATCTTTTGTTTGTTATGGCTTGTGCATGTGCTCGACATTGATACAGATGTTGAGCCTGACGATCAGCCCGTTGCTAAAGTAGCATTTACTGTAGCAGGTTGTATTGGACTTTTAGTTTTTATTGTGTGTTATAAGTCAGGGCCAGCATCTATCGAATATGCATTTAAAGCATTTGACTATGTGATGGTTGATACCACGGTGGTTGTAACTCAGAAGATAGAGCTGGTGGCCAATGATCAGTGAGTCGGCGGTCCACTTACCGGCTCCTCCCGTCCATGAGTCGAAGTGTCCTTGGGCAAGACACTGAACCCCACATTGCCTCCAATGAGTCGGTCGGTGTCAGCTTGCCACCATTGGTGTGTGAATGTGGGAAGTGAGGACGTTGGCGTCGAATGTTTCGCCACTTCACTTCCCAATGTATGAATGAATGGACCATTTAAAGTGATTTGAGTTCGCAACTTTCTTAGAAAAGCGCTATAAAAATGCAATCTATTATTATGGCGGTGACGCATGCGCAGTACAGGTCGCGGTATTAGCTTTCTCCAAATTTGGGCACTGTCAGCATGCAGGTGTATCAGACTGACATCGGACAGACAGACAGACATTCGGCCATTTACTATTTAGGATTTGTCCACTGACCCCATTTGAGGATATTTTCTGCCACGATTTGTGTATTTAAAATGTTTCAAAAACGTAAAAAAAAAAAAAAAGTTTGATTGCGACTGTACCGTAGGTCCTAGTTAACTATGAAAACCGGCACATCTTGTCTGTACATCCTTCCTTCGGTAACACCTCAATGCTATAATAGCTGACCTCAATGTCTATAACTAATCTGTGCTTCCATATTTGGCAGTGCCCATGGGCATATGCCCTTGGGCATATATGCATATATGCTCCCAGATGATGCCCTGTTAGGGGATCCAAACTAACAGAAACACATTTTATGCTCATATATGGAGATCCCTGATGTCATCAATATTAAGCCAATATCTGGGAATGCCAATATATATATATATATATATATATATATATATATATCATGCTGATGATGACGTCGCCAAGAATGCTGGTACCTGCTTGGCTATGGAAAACAGATGCGCGACAGATACACCAAACTCAGTACTTGCGCACTCTGCTGCCGCACAAGTCGGCCATACATGGCCACGAGTTCACAAGGAGCAAGTTGGCACCACAACCTCAACACCATCACCTTGAGTGATGGTGTTGCGTAAACATTAATGGATGGTAGCTGGTGTGTGGGATGTGGCCTACTGTATCCCTATTCCAGGGGTTTTACAAGTGGGTGACGGGGCACCCTGGGGTGCCGTAACGGCAGTCCAGGGGTGCCGCGAGATAATTTGATAGTATTTGGAATTGATTTTGACACTTGAAAAAATATTTAGTATCATTTTAAACTTGAAGTACAAAGTTATTTTCAGTCAGTTCTAACCAAAATGGCTAGATTATTACATAATCACTAAAATATCGTCACTGACGGGCAGAAACCTCGTATCTCCAAGTTTCAAATGTGTGCGTCTTTTGGTAAAGCAATAAGGCCCTGCTTCATCATACAAGACTGTCGCACAAAACTAGTGAAAAGAGCCAATCTACAAGCACACAATGCCTCGCGATGCAAGGCGTTGTGTGCTTGTAGATCTGCTGTTTTCACTAGTTTTTTACATTTTATAGATGATAAATACAAAACTAACGGTTTTGGAAATACAAGGTTTCCACCCGACAACGACGATATGCTATAAATATAAGGTGCTGGGAGTGAAAATTATAATGTAGGGGTGCCTCGGATTAAAACAAATATTTATGGGGTGCCCTGAGACAAAAAAGTTCGGGAACCCCTGTATTAAACTCTCAAAGACAGTATCTGCTCTAGCACAGGTATTTGAGCGCTGAGTTTGTCTCAGAGGTATAAGCTTACAGTACATGTTATCCACGAAAAGATTCCATCCGTCCCAAATATCCTCTCAAGCAGCTTAGAGTTTTAATATGCCAGAGACAGATAATATTACATTATCAAGATCTAAATGTGTGAGGAGACTGATTAAAGGATCTATTGTAAATATGTAAATGTTGTTAATGTTGTTGTGATTTGTATTTGCTATGTCGTACTGTACATCGCAGGGTGCAAATATAATGTGAATGAACTGATAATTAAGTTGTTTCGTTTACCTGACTGGCTGCCTGTATGCCGAAGACAAATTTCCATTTCATGTAAAATTTGATGGTCAATAACATTTTCTTATCTTACCTACCCTCTCCACCCGCTTAGTGTGACTATGATGTTGATCTCACATAATGTATTTGCGACCACAGACAATCTAGTGCATCATGCCCTTCATTAATCACTCATCATGTACCTATCGTTTCAGTGTTTTTGTTTTTTTCACACTGTTTTTCGACATTGCACTATGAGGTTGTGTTGGTAGTTTCTGAGTACTTGTCTTGTTTAACAATGACAGTGAGATACTTGTTGCACTAACTAGCATTAACTGCTTTGGTCTCTTTTTTGTAAGACACTTTTTATGTATATATACTTATATTTAATTCGCCCCCTCTATTGATGCACCTTCTCTTTTTTGGTACTGTACTGCTCTTGTTTTTTACTCTTATCTATCTTTTCCTACTTCTCTGTAACTTTGTAAATAACTGTATACTGCTGTGCTACAACTGGACAACTGAATTTCCCCCTTGGGACAATAAAGGTATCTATCTATCTATATATCTATCTAGTGTTCCGGTGGCATACTTTTGAGAGGATTTTACTATGAGGTGTTCAAGATGGTCTATTGCAGTGGTTCTCAACCTGTGGGTCGGGACCCCCAGATGGGTCCCCAAATTATTTTGGGGGGTCCCCAGAAGTTTAGCTAAATGTTAACATTGTTTTCTCACTCAAAAGTAAACAGACCAACATACAGTATTGTGTATACAGGGTATCTGAACATTTCTTAAGTGACAATTTAAGGACTTTAAAGACCTTTTTAGTACCTCTGGTCAAACATTGGTCAAATTGTAAAATATTAGAGGCGGAAATTATGAAAATAGCCGATCATGCTCACAACGCCTCGCGTTGCGAGGCGTTGTGAGCATGTAGATCGGCTATTTTCACAAAGGAATAGATGGGGTCAAACTAAATGTTTTGGGGGTCACGGCCAGAAAAGGTTGAGAACCACTGGTCTATTGAGCACAGTTGTATTTTGAGGTGAGCCATTAGGTTTGGGGTTTTGGTAGGGAGTTGAGATATTTAATGTTTTTGTCCTCTGAAACCACTTGTGATCTCCTTTAGTGTTTTCACTGGAATAGATTTGTTTAATCTTTATTTTATTTGTGCTTTGAGAGGATATTATAACTTTAAATTTGACTATCAACTACTTGTATTCATACAATTTATTTTTATGGAGACTTTTTCCAATTCT
>NC_137813.1:67151042-67183542 GCF_963921795.1 Nannobrachium achirus
TTGCGTCATGACGCATCTCCCCATATAGGCCCCGCCCATTTGCGTCAGGATAGATTTTCCGCAATTTTGAATTTTCTTCAAAACACACTTTTTGCTCCTTTTCCTACATATTTTCTCCAAATGTCACAAAAATCAGTACACATGATCTCTGGACCCATGCGCTGAACATATTCAAGCGATATTTCTATAGTCCATACCGTTCGTCCGTAACAGGCTTCCAAAGTTAGCGGGAGGGGCCCGTTTCGCAAAAAATAGCCATAAATCTGGAACGAAACATCCAGTCAACACCACATTTTAACCACTAGTCGGGGGTGGTATACTCAACAAATCCCCAAAAGCATTTCCATTTCGACCCATAGGGGGCGCCGGGCAACCACACTCGCAATTTCACAAATTGCACATTTTCTAGTTAGTGTGGTTGCCCTTACAGGGCAACACACTATAGTCCTAGGGAAACTTTAGTTTTTCTTATAGATAAACTTTATTTTGACGCGTTTCACGGCCCGCAGTTTTTGCGCCACACACTCGCGCCATATGTCAAATCGACCGGCTTCATCGGGAATCGTGTGCTATCATTTTTCTAAGAGAAAGGTTGTATCGTTTAATTGATATGAATTTATTAGTGAATTAATTTCCCCCATTGACTTATAATGGGAATAGCAAAAACTCACATTCAATTATGTTCTCTCTCTTAAACCATAGGGTCTAAAGTTTCAAAACTTGGAGAGGAGATTCATAATAATTTTAAGAATTAATTAAAAAATAATTACATCATTTTTCTTCAAAACACACTTTTTGCTCCTTTTCCCACATATTTTCTCCAAACGTCACAAAAAACGGTACACAAGATCTCTGAACCCACGCGATAAACATAACCAAGCGATATTTCGATAGTCCATACCGTTCGTCCGGAACACGCTTCCGAAGTTAGCGAGAGGGGCCCGTTTTGCCAAAAATAGCCATAAATCATAAACGAAACATCCAGTCAACACCAAATTTTAACCACAAGTTGCGGGTGGGATATTCAACAAATCCCCAAAAGCATTTCCACTTCGACCCTTAGGGGGCGCCACAAACGCACAAAACGTAACCGTTTCAGGCCAAAACGCGTTTTTCAGGGGGAACAACCCTCTCAAAACGAAACACAAACGTTCTCAGGGAGGCGCGTCACCCGCCGCTCGCGCCGGGGCGGGGCGGCAACCACACTCGCAATTTCACAAATTGCACATTTTCTAGTTCTTTATTTATCTATCAGTAGACGGGATCTTCGGTTCCTTTCTACTCCTACATACTTAGTGAGAAAATGAAAATAAAAACATCAATGTGTTCAGTTTACAGTGGCGAAGTGTGCTATTATTTTCTATAGCAATCGGCCAAATGGTGGCGCTGTAGGAAGCCTTCGAAAGTGCGATCTTTGAACAGGTATAGCTCATGCTGTGTTATACATACAGCCATGAAACCTGTATACACTTATGCGTCTCCTCATGCCGAACAACTTTTACCCCTAACTTTTGACCTCTGACCTTTAGGTCTCCCACAATTCGGAATTATATGAAAAACAGTAAAAATCTATCTCCTCCTGGGATTTTTGAGTTAAGCGCACGAAACTTTTTTCACATGAACTTTGGACCAATACGGTCAGATTGATGGATGACTTTATCAAGAATCTATGACCAACCAGAGTTGGGACCAGAAAGCAGAGTTGCAGTCTTACACACTTCTCTGTGCTTCCACCAGAGCAGCCACCTACCCAAATTAAAACAATTATAACTGTTCGACCAGTTAGGCGTAATATACCAGCTGGACAAGGATCTGTGCAAACAAACCTAGTACAGATCAAAACCAACGCAGTAATGCCAGTAAATATAAATATTAAGTGTGGGCTCCTGAACATTAGATCTTTAAGCAAAAAAGGTGTAACAGTAAATGAAATAATATCGGACAATCACCTTGATGTTTGCTGTCTTACAGAGACATGGCTGAGTGGGCTCGACTATGTCAGTCTCAATACAGCCACCCCGCCAAGTCACACTAATACACATATTCCTCGTGACACAGGACGGACAGGAGGTGGAGTTGCAGCCATTTTCAGCTCCAGTTTGGCTATTAGTCCAGGAGCCAAACCTACTTACAAGTCATTTGAAAGCCTAGTTCTTAATCTTTCACATCCAAGCTGGAAATCATCACAGCCACTATTATTTGTCACAGTGTACCGCCCACCTGGCGCCTACACTCTATTTCTATCTGAATTCTCAGAATTCCTGTCAAGTCTGGTCCTCGCCTCTAATAAGATTATTGTAAATGGGGATCTGAACGTACACATTGATGTAGAAACTGATAGCCTTGGTAAGGCATTCAGTTCATTAATCGACTCTATCGGTTTCTCCCAGTGTGTAGATAAACCTACACACATTGCCAACCATACCCTTGACCTTGTTTTGGTGTATGGCATTGAAATCGAACATCTCATGGTCTTCCCACATGATAAGGAACTCTCCGATCACTATTTGATCACTTTTGAGTTCACACTATTGGACTACCCACCATTGGACACACATGTCCTTGGTAGAAGTCTATCCGATAAAGCTATAAATAAATTCAAGGAAAAATTGCCATTAGCCATTAGTCCAATATGCTCCAACCAAGTTGAAGATATGTATACTTATAGTCCCTCTCAGACTGATCACCTTGTTGACAGTGTCACAAGCTCGCTTCTTACGACACTTGATTCTGTTGCTCCTCTTAAAAAGAAGGTAATAAAGCAACAGAGGTTAGCCCCTTGGTATAACAATGAAACCAGAAGCCTTAAGCGAGCCTCGCGCAAACTGGAAAAAATATGGCGTTCAGCCAAACGGGACGAATCCTGTATAGCATGGCAGAATAGCCTTAAGCTATATAGAAGGGCCCTTTGCAATGCCCGAACTGCCTACTATTCATCCCTAATAGAGGAAAATAAAAACAATCCCAAGTTCCTTTTTGACACCATAGCCGGGCTGACAAAAGGCCGTGACTCTGTGAAACAGCGTATTCCGCTAACTCTCAGTAGTAATGACTTCATGGGATTTTTTAATGATAAAATCAAGAAAATCAGAGATCAAATCGATGATCTACTGCTTTTGTCTCCTACTGGTCCACATGTGGCCTCGGGAGTGGCTTTGCAGCCTAGTGTGTACTTGGACAGTCTCTCCCAAATCGAGCTCTCTGAATTCACCTCGATTATCACTTCCTCCAAGTCAACGACCTGTCTCCTCGATCCAGTCCCCACTAGATTACTTAAGGAGGTCCTGACCCAGATCGGTCCTTCCTTACTCAATATGATAAATATCTCTCTTGTGACAGGCTATGTGCCACAGTCCTTTAAGGTAGCAGTAATCAAACCTCTTCTCAAAAAGCCTACTCTCGATCCATGTCTTTTAGCTAACTATAGACCTATATCGAATCTCCCGTTCCTCTCTAAGGTCCTTGAGAAGGCAGTTGCCAAGCAGTTGTGTGACTTTTTACAACACAACAATTTATTTGAGACTTTCCAGTCAGGTTTCAGAGCACACCATAGCACTGAGACAGCACTTGTGAAAGTAACAAATGATATCCTGATCGCGCTGGATAACGGACTCCTCTCCGTGTTAGTTTTGCTGGATCTTAGTGCCGCTTTTGACACTATCGACCACCATATTCTGTTACAACGACTAGAGCACCTGGTTGGTATTAGGGGTACCGCACTGGGATGGTTCGAGTCCTATCTGTCGGACAGATCTCAGTTTGTAAACGTTAATGATACATCCTCATTACGTGAAAAGGTCAGATACGGAGTCCCACAAGGCTCTGTGCTTGGACCAATACTATTCACCCTATATATGCTTCCTCTGGGTGAAATCATTAGAAAACATTCTATACACTTCCATTGCTATGCAGATGACACTCAATTATATCTGTCAATGAAGCCAGATGAAACGGATCAACTGGCTAATCTGCAAGCATGTCTCAAAGACATAAAGAGTTGGATGACCAGTAACTACCTACTCCTCAACTCTGACAAAACAGAAGTTATCGTCCTGGGCCCTAAGCACCTAAGGGACAAACTGGCAGATAGGAACTTTGCTCTGGATGGCATTACCGTGGCCTCTAAGGCCGCTGTGAAGAATCTGGGGGTTACGTTTGATCAAGATATGTCTTTTCATTCTCACATCAAGCAAACCTCAAAGATTGCCTTCTTCCATCTGCGTAACATTGCTAAAGTGAGGCGCATCCTGTCTCAAAGTGATGCAGAAAAACTAGTCCATGCATTTGTTACCTCTAGGCTGGACTACTGCAACTCAGTACTATCAGGCTGCCCAAGTAAGTCTCTGAACAGCCTACAGCTAGTCCAGAATGCTGCCGCTCGTGTATTGACAGGAGCCAGAAGAAGTGATCATATCACTCCTTCCCTGGCATCTCTACACTGGCTCCCGGTTAAATACAGAATTGAATTTAAAATCCTCCTCCTCACATACAAAGCATATCACGGTCTGGCACCGCAGTACCTCGAAGAGCTCATTGAGCCTCGCAGTACTGCTAGACCGGTGCGTCCACAATATGAAAACATGCTTGTCATTCCCAAAAAAATACCTAAGGCCAGAACAGGAGCCAGAGCTTTTAAGTATCAGGCACCTCAGTTGTGGAACCTCCTCCCAGTCTCTGTCCGTGTGGCAGACACACTTTGTGTTTTTAAGACTAGATTAAAAACGTTTCTCTATGATAAAGCCTATAATTAGGTTCGTTCGTTCGTTCGTTCGTCGCTTGTTCGTTCGCTGCTTCGTTCGTTCGTTCGTTGCTTTGTGTCGATCAATTCGGAGGACTCGCTCCTCCGCGGCTGGGGCGTCGCAGGCTCTCCGGAGCCTTCGTCCCCTTAAGTACAGACCGTTGCTTCGTTCGTTCGTTCGTTGCTTTGTTCGTTCGTTCGTTCGTTCGTTGCTTCGCTTGTTCGTTGCTTCGTTCGTTCGCTGCTTCGTTCGTTCGTTCGTTCGTTGCTTCGTTCGTTCGTTCATTCGTTGCTTCGCTCGTGCTTCGTTCGCTTGTTCGTTCGTTGCTTCGCTCGTTGCTTCGTTTGTTCGTTCGTTCGTTGCTGACTAAATTACCTCCCTCAGGCTGTCCGGGTGCATGTTGGGACCAGTGGCCGGGCTGACAAAAGGCCGTGGCTCTGTGAGACAGCGTACAGTCACTCCTAATCCCAACCTACAAAGTCACTGGGTTGGGCTGAATAATGGGTCAGAGGGGAGGGGGAACCCTCCTCCCTCTCTTCCCCCTTTTGGTTGTGTGGGTTTGTGTCACATCATTGCAATTGTAACTAGCACTGTGCCTGCCATTATAAGGCCTGCCACTAATTCGAACTCCGGGGATCATCCCCGGAGTTTCTTTTCTGTCTCCCACTCCACAGTTCCAGTTCCTGGAAACTCGACAACCTAAATACCTAAAACTCGACAACTCAGCTGCTGGGATTGCTACTAAAACCCGACTACTCAGCTGCAGACCAAGAGTGTGACCCCGGACCAGGCCTCCATGAAGCACACCTGTGGACCTGCCTGGATCTCTCTGTGTCTATCTCTTGTTCTCTCTTTGTTCCTTACTGTCCCCCCGACTCGGTCGAGGCAGCACGGCTGTCCACCCCAGAGTCAGGATCTGCCTGACGTTTCCTCCTCCTTAAGAGGGGGTTTTTCGTTACCATTGTAGCAAATTGCTTGCTCAGGGTGGGGGCCTCGGGCCTGTGAGGTATCCACTCGAGTTCTCTCGGGGGGGTACCTCACAGGTACAGGTTCTGCTCGGGTTCTCTCTCTCCTCCCCCCACCCCCCCTACCCTTACCTCCCCCTCCCCTCCCCTTCCCCTCCCCCTACACACGCGTGCGCATGCAGCGCCTGTGTGTGTGTGTGTGCGTTCGTTCGTTCGTTCTTGTACATACGCATGCGGGACCTGTGTATGTGTGTGCGTGTGCCCCTTGTTGTCTTTCCCTTGTCTCTCCCTTGTTTCTCCCTCTCTCCTCTCTCTCTCTCATGGCTCTTTAGCCTTTGTAAAGTGTCTTGAGATAACTTGTTATGATTTGACACTTTAATAAAATTGAATTGAATTGAATTGATCAACCAGATTTTTTTAAAAGTGAAACATTATTTTTTAATAATTCACTCAATATTGCAGTTTTATGCCAATAATTCTTTTGCCTCTAAATCATACATACAAAGTCACATGTTCATGGCATTTGGCAAAGATGTAGAGGGTTAGTCAAAATATCACTGAAACCAATCTTATTCCAATTGGCCAAAGGGGGGCCAATTGGAATAAACCCGCTTTTATTCTGGAATTTTTGCGTCACGTGCACAAAACTTTTTTTACGTGAACTTTGGACCAATATCTAAAGATCTGTCAGATCGGATTTCTTTAAAATTGAAACATGCTTTTTTAAATAAATTCAATGAATATTGCAGTTTTATGCAAATTATTCTTCTGCCTCTAAATCATACATGCAAAGTAACATGTTCATGGCATTTGGCAAAGATGTAGAGTGTTAGTCCAAATATCACTAAAACCAATCTTACCCCAATTGGCCAAAGGGGGGCGCTATATCATTTTGAGCAGTTTGTGAAACGCTTAAACCCGTTAGGATTTTTTTCGCAATTTGCATGAAACATTCTACACACAATCTAAGGACCTTTATCTAATATGCCTATGAAGTGCACACACACAAAAAAATATAATAATAATTATAAATATAGCCGCAAGCAGCGATAAAGTGGCCAAGGCCAAAAACACCTCAAATCATGAACACAGCCTACAATGTGCGTGAAATCTTGCAAGCACATTCCCAATAGGTCAAGGAACAGATACCACCCTTCTCACATTGGCCTGTTATAGCGCCACCAGCGGGTCAACTTTTGCTTTGGAACAAAATGGACCAATCTTTGACGTCAGTAACGTCAAAGAGAGCACTGCCTGCGATCTTGACATTTTGTACTTTTATAGCCATTGTTTTCTGGCTTGAAGCGAGCCCACAATTGTTTCGAAGGAACAATATTTTCTAGTTGGGAGAAGAGGTTGGTGGCGATGGGTGAAGGTGGGTGGGTGTAATAATAATGATAATTTAATAATAATACATCAAACTTATATAGCGCTTTTCTAGGTAGCCTACTCTAAGTCGCTTTACAAAACAAAATAAAAGTAAAAAACTTTATTAAGAAAATAGCTGAGAGGGAGAGTTAATGCAAGTCTAAAGAGGTGGGTTTTGATGGAGGCTTTGAACACGGCAAGGGTGGGGCTGCTTTTATGTGAGGTGGGAGTGGGTTGCAGAGGGTGGGGGCTGCATATAAAAAAAAGCCCTGTCACTCCAGGTGCGTTCTTTTTGCTTTATGGTGAATTCCAGGAGGTTGGCATTGCCAGATCTAAGGGAGGCGGGAGGGAACATGGGGTTTGACAAGGTCAGAGAGGTAACAGGGAGCCAGCTTGTTGAGGGCCTTGTAGGTGGTGATCAGTATTTTGAGGTCGATGCTCTATTTCAGGGGTTCCCAAACTTTCCCAAATATTGTTTTAATCCGAGGCAACCTTACATTATAATTTTCACTCCCAGCACCTTATATTTATAGCATATTGTCGCTGTCGGGTGGAAACCTTGTATTTATCATCTGTAAAATGTACTAAACTAGTGAAAACAGCAGATCTACAAGCACACAACGCCTCGCATCGCGAGAGAGGTTTCTGCCTGACAGTAATGATATTTTAGTGATTATGTTGCGAGGAAAACGTTGAGATAATAGCCATTTTGGTTATAACCCTAATAACTGTGTAGGCCTACTTCAAGTTTAAAATGATACTAAATATTTTTTCAAGTGTCCAAATAAATTCCAAACATTATCAAATGATCTCGCGGCACCCCTGGACTGCCGTCACGGCACCCCAGGGTGCCCTGTCACCCACTTTGAAAACCCCTGCTCTATTTTACAGGGAGCCAATGGAGGTTGTGGAGAACTGGGGTGACGTGGTCTCTTGATCGGGTTTTGGTGAGGATATTTATTTTCCTGTGTGCCTTATAGTTTGGCCCCATTACACGGGCTGGCCGCCTGGCGTACCGGGCAGATGCCCGCTGGGCCGCCGGGGGGTCCGCGCTGGGGCGGGTGGTCATCACAAAAAAAAAGAAAAAAAAATTATAATAATTACGGTAGCTGAGAGGCCGCGTTTTTGTGTGCGCGGCCACACTCACCATTACGGTAGCAGAGGGACGTCACATGATTGGCCCTCTAGCTTGTCTGTCAAGTCAATACCTGGGCCAGCCCGGCCCAGCAGCGCCAGTGGCCCTATCACAGGCTACAGTGGCCCTGGAGTACCACCCACATGTTGCTACAATCCCTCCTCCCCCAGCCCGTCTTAACACTTTGAGTGCCAGCCCCCCCTGCCCCCCGTCCCTTACCAGTGCCACCATTAGGTCCCATTCATTTCTGCCCCAATTCCAGGGAATAAATTGGAAATGATCCGATATTCACATCGGAACAAAAATGGGAGGTTTGGTAAAAGAGGATTTTTTTTTTTACCAAAAAAATTTTGGAGTGATTTCGGTGAGCGGTTTTGGAGATAGGTGCTCGAGAGTGCGCACTGCGCAAACCAGTCAATAACCTCAGAAATCTAGATTCTGAGATATTTGAGTTCAAAGAAAAAAAACTTTAGGAAGCCATAGCAACGAATTGGTAAATGGTAACGGAACACAAGTACCCTTGACAGAAAGAATGACATGCCTACTTTCATTATGTGCAAAAAAAGTTAAAAAAATATTGTACCATCGTCTAGTTTCAAGGGGGCAAAGTGAAAAAGTATGAAATGACTCAGAAGGTAGAAATTGCCTTACATTTTGATAGAACTATGCACTGTGAATTCACTGTGTTTTTACCTGGTCTAGAAGGTCAGGAAGACAAAAAGTCAGAAAAGCGATGTCAACCTTTTATTTTATGGCAACATCGAACCCTAACCCTGGTGAGTACCTCACACATCCAGCATGAACATATTTATGTTCAACAATATTTACAAATATTTCCCAAAAAAAAGAAATCACAAATATGAATTCACAAAAATAAAATATAACTGGATAAAAGTAAAATAAAATAAATGTGCAGCAAGTAAAGAATAAATAAAATAATATAAAAGTCAGTACTGTACTGTACTGTATTCTCAAAAAAAGGCATTCAACAAGCCAACATTCAGGAGTCAAAGGCACCACAAAAAGGTCAAAGATGGTACTGTTCACCGTGTGTGTGTGTGTGTGTGTGTGTGTGTGTGTGTGTGTGTGTGTGTGTGTGTGTGTGTGTGTGTGTGTGTGTGTGTGTGTGTGTGTGTGTGTACCTCAGGTGCCTCAAAATGGCCTGGTACCTGTTCCTTGCCATTGTTCTGGGAAAGTACGGCATGGCAATGTTTTTTTGACCACTGCATGGCAATCTCCGGCTTGTGAACGATAGCTGTGAGGAAGAGAAGTCCCAGAAAGTTCTTCAGCTCCCCTAGAGTGACATTGGTCCAGGCAGCGAACCTACAGTGTGTATGACCTATGCCTGACTCCTCCGCTCTCGCTATCTCCGCCATCATACTGTCCTCTGCGTTGTCATTGGTCTGGTTGCAGATCGGGCTCCCATCCTTCCTCCATCCAGTCAGACTCCACGGGCCCTGTATATGATAGAAATAAATACAAAATACTAAATGAACGTGCTTCTGTATAATTTGTATGTTCTTTAGCAAAGGCTGTCGCACAAAAGTAGTGAAAACAGCAGATCTACAAGCGAGGCGTTGTGTGCTTGTAGATCGGCTGTTTTCACTAGTCTAAATAATTTCAAATGTATATATGTATATATACGTGGCCACTGAATTCTATAGGCTCTGCTTTGATACAAATTTGATACAGATTTGAGATCGATTTGATAGATTATTATGTCACACACACACACACACACACACACACACACACACACACACACACACACACACACACACACACACACACACACACTGATTGTATTACTAAACTATCTATCTAGGTATACACACACAATAAAAAACTAAACTATAAAGAAATGTATTCTTACTGGAAGAAGTTGGAGGAACTTCATACACCTACTACAAACCATGGATTGACATCTAGACCTACTGCACATACAGTATGAAACAGAGCTGATACCTTTATGTACTATGAGGAAAATAATGCTGCTATTTGTACCCTGTATATATATAAAACTAGACCAGGTCAACCTGGTTGTGCCAGACCCCGGTTCTGCCAACCCTCTGGGCCTATAAATTTAATGGTACATTTATAGGCTGTCTGTCCCTTTATAGGCTGTCTGTCCCTCCCTCATGTCATCATCATTTGTGACATTGTGATGACATGAAGGCTTTGTCTGTCGGTCTATCCCTCCCTCATGTCATCATCATGTCATCATCATGACCATCTATGGAGAAAAACCGGACAGACCGACATTTGCTTATGTAGGCCTACCCATTTCATGGGTCTGGCAATGACAATGCGACATAGCTCTGTTTGAACAATGCTGTACCCCCTCCAACTGTATATTTTCAACTGTTTTTTGCCAGACCCATGAAATGGGTAGGCCTACATAAGCAAATGTCGGTCTGTCTGTCCTGGTTTTCTATATAAAGGGTATATATGATGATGACATGATGATGACATGCCTACAAAAGGCATGATGTCATAAATGATGATGACAGACAGGGGGTCTGGCACAACCAGGTTAACCTGGTCTAGTTTTATTGTATGTGTGATACTTGCTTTGGCAATGTAAACGTATGTTTTCTCATGCCAATAACGCTCCTTTGAATTGAATTGTATATTACCAAATGCACCCTACGTGGAAAAAAAACAATAGCAGGTCAGGCTTATTGACATCGGTTATTGATTGATTGAAGAATGTATTACAAGCTTGCATTAGAGTAGACCTACAGATTCATGGCTCATTTCCACAGGAACACACTTTATGCATATCATACAGTGGTGTGTTCTAGACTTTTTTTGAGGGCATACGATCAGCTACTATTCGTTTGGCCAGGGCAGACGCTATAGTACATAATCCCTATCAAATACGCTACTTTGAAAGGTTCACGAGGGCAGACGCCGTTCATGTTTTATTGTTCCTCCATCACGGAGGTATAGAGGCCGGCGCCTGGCGGCGCCGTGCCTGCGAGGGTGTCCCAAGTCGGGCGAGGTGTGGAGGGTAGTCCCCGGTGAGTCCCCAGAACACAGCACTGATCTCATATAACATTGAAAGACAGACAGACGTATAGAACATATTGAAACGTAAAAAGCATAGCTTTATAATGCTTACCCGGTTCGCTGATCGCAGCACACCTCATTTGGGTGTATTAGCGCCCGCTGCAACTCCGCTCTCCGGGGCCATACCTATCGGTGCAGCCGGTGGGCGCCGTAAGATGATACACTGCTCCAAACAGCCTGCCTCCGGTCCGGATCACCGCCGTAGCTCCTCCGTCCACTGTGGATGGCTGGCGACGTTCCTTGGCTCCCCCGACACAGCAGCAAAAACACAGAATTCTCTTCAAATCGCCGGCATCAGCGTTCAACGGCATCACCGTTCATCCTCACGCGTCGCCTCAGTCAAGTCCCAAACGCAGCCGCGCAGCAACAAACGAAAGTCCAACTGGTGCTTCGGGTTTTGATTATGGTCGGTGGCGGCGCTGGGCAGCAGCAGGCTGCGGGCTTGGTGGTGTCCACGGCCACGGGGCATGGTTCGGCTGCCTGCTTGGTCTCCATGTGCGGCCATGACTTGCTCTCTGATCAGCGGAGGTAAAACCTCTACCTTCCGATCTCTCTCTCTATCTCTATCTCTCTAAATAATACTACATCTAATGATTTTATAACTAATTCTAGCTCATTCTCTCAATATATCTCTCTCTCCCTCTGATTGCTGTGTGTCCGGACGGTAAAAGTCACTGAACTCGTCTTTGAGACCCTTGTTTCTGGGGGGAACCGGCCAATCAGCATGCTTGAATTTGGTCACATAAGCGTGTGATGTCATGCAGGGGCGTCAATTGGGTATGGCAGGGGTATGCAGCTGCCATACCTTGACAGGGGGAAATAATAAAAATGTACTTTTCATCGTGCCTGTTGCTAAGGTATGGCAACATGACTGGTGTCTTCACCAGACACCAGTCATGTTGCCATACCTTAGCTTGTTCTGAACTGACGCCACTGAATTGTCATGCATGACGACCGTCCCATCGTCCAAAAGGGCTGTATCTTGGTTACCGCATAGATCCAACACTGTACTACTGTAATATGAAAAAAAAGCATCTGGCGTCATATGACGCCAATATTATTTTCTGGCATCATTGCCAAGGTCGTGTCGGACGTCATATGACGCCCTGGCACTGAAAGTGTTAAGGCCCATTCTCACCGGCAGCGATAACTATGACGATAACGATTTAAAAAAGTGGGTTTTCAATTGAAGTGGATTGGCAGCAACCACCCAACACCGATAAAGACAACGATAGCCGACAACTATATCTTTAGGATCAACAACGATGTGGTTACAGTGATATGGAACTGAGTCTCTGACAAACGGCGATGCGCTCTGTGCGAGCGGCTGTTAATTGGCGCCTCTTCACATTGATGTCCGATAACTTTATCGGACATCAATGTGAAGGCATAATTATCGCTGCGATATTTTATGGCTATCGTCATCGTTATCGCTGCCGGTGGGAATGGGCCTTTAGAGTGGAGAGGAGAGTGGAGGAGAGAGGAGTGTGGAGAGAGAGAGAGAGAGAGAGAGAGAGAGAGAGAGAGAGAGAGAGAGAGAGAAACAAACAAACAAAACAACATATAAATTCAACGAAAACAAATAGAGAAAATGGAGGAGAGTCAGGAGACCAAAAAACGTAAAATTAAAGGTGGTCAGGAGAAGGTGAGGGAGAAGAAAAGAAAAGCTTTGGCAGCAGATGCTGCTACAAGTAAAAAGATCACAGAGATGTTTTCTGCTGCAGGAGGGCCGAAGCAACCTGCTGCTGGGCCGAGCACCAGTGGCAGTGATGCTGCTGCATTCCAACAACAGCCTGTGGTGTCAAGTTACAGTTTGCCGACTCAGTGCGAGTCAGAGTCAGACTCAGAGAGTGAAGCAGCGCCAGCGGAGGCTGCTAGTACCGAGGACGTTGTAACAGTGCAGGAGGAGGAGGAGGAGGAGGAGGAGGAGGAGGAGGAGGGAATTATACTTGTTGATGAGGAAGGCTTGCCACCACCATTACGTGAAGGAGCAAGTGGTGATGTGGTAAGCATGGTGGGGCTTAGTGTGCCCCCCAGCAAACAAGCATGGTTTAAAAAAAAAAAAAAAAAAAAAAAAAAGAAATGCAAAACGCATGGTGTGGTGTGGGAATACATAAATACATACATATGCTCCTGCTACTCATGTCATGATGAGATGGTAAAACAAAAAGTAAAACGGTTAGTATCAAGATCAACAAAATGGTTCAGAAATGTTTGTTTCTATGAACCCTATCTATGAACCAGGGGCGGACTGGCCATCAGGCATATCGGGAACATGCTTTTTTTTTTTTTTTTTTTTGCCACTGGGCAGCCCCCTAGCCTAGCGGCCCACTGCAACAGTTGTTTAGAATGGACATATCAAACTCAATGTCCAACAGCTCACTGTAAGACTTTTCACAGCAGAATTACAGTAAAGTACTGGCAGCACGTTATCTCCTAAGAAACTTTTTTTTGGCAGTCTCTTACTGTGTTTTGAATTACAGTATATTACTGAAAAGAATTGTAGAGTTAATTACTGTATTTCTGATGAATGTTTTTTTTTCAGTAACTTACTGTATTCCTGTTCAAAGTCTTTCAGTAACTGTATTCTTGTTAAATGTTTTTAAGTAACTTACTGTATTCCTTTCCAAAGTTGCTTAGTAACTTACTATATATTATAGTATTTATTTTATAATGTATATTATAGTATGTGCAGGTTCTGCAGAACATTGACATAGCTAAAATTGGGACAACACAGAGAAGATTAGCATGGTCCTATGGGTTTGGGACCATGCTTAACTGTTCAAACTCAACCCCTGTTAGAGTTCTTAGAAGTTTTCCTTTTCTGACCACCAGGGTGAGGGAGCTGCACAATAACCTAGAGATAGCAGCTAGGGTTAGGGTTTGAGGCTCAAATACTGACAAATCAAATTCTGACATAATGTCAGTCAGCTTTAGCCTGACACTTCAGTCCGCACATCACCACCACCTGCTGGTGGGTAGTGGTGTGAGATGTCTGGCGCTTGCAGTCAGGCAAAGTCAGCTTGCCTGGGCAGACACATGGAGATGACACATTAAGCATTTTTAGCTCCCAGAAGATTCGAAAATGCCCCTAATAACTAGACAAATGCTTTACCCAGAATACTTTGCTGTCTTCTTCCCAGGATGCTTTGCTGTTAAGAGCAAATTTACAGCAATTCCTGACAATAATGACATTCTCTTTAATTACTGTAAAAATGCATGTTTCCCCTCCCAGAATGCTTGGCTGTTAAGAGCAAATTTACAGCAATTCCTATGATAATGACATTATCTTAAATTGCTGTAAAAAAGTAATTTTCACTCCCAGAATGCTTTGCTGTTTACAGTATAATACTGTCTGATACTAATACAGTATAATACTGTTCGGAATTTTGCTATAAATTTACAGTAAGGGCTAACAGTGCTTGCTTTGTGTTAACAGCTGAGTTTCTAGTGTCATCTCCCTCTAGAAGAGATTACACTGAGGCCTCACTGCAGTATGTGTTTTATGCTTTGAAGAGGACATTACATTATGTTTGTAGTGTTTTCTCACTGTAAACAAAAACATATTCACATTAGCTAAGCTAAGCTAACATTGATGTCTGTATAATGACTGGTTGCACTTGGAGCTGAGGAAACATTCTGCCCTCCTAATTCTGCCCTGCAAGCATTGTTTGTTGTTTTCCGTTGGGTGCGGAGTATAGATTTGCAGAGTTCTGCGTGCAGAGTCTCAGTTTGGTGTCTGTGTCATGCTCTAGTATATAATATACAGTAGCCTAATAGCCTACTGCATATTGAACAATACAATACAACTTGTTTGTCCAATTCTCAGATCAATATGCTTATTTTCCATTCATTAGCTAACTTGCCAAGGTTCTGACACATTTTGGCACTAATCATGTTCATACTCTGCTTGTTGGTGGTGTAAAAGTTGTGGTATTAAAAGCTTAATTGTGTATTTATATGTGCTGCCCTCGACCCGACGAGTCGGTAGAGTATCTGCGCGCGCTGGTTGTGGGGGCTGGTTTAGTCAAGATGCCAGGGCTGAATTTTAGTCCCAGTCCGTCCCATTACCGCTGCTTGCAGCTATATTCCTTTTAGTTGACCTCGTACCAGTGAACTGTACTGTCTTGAAAATGTACCTTTTTCTATTTGTCTGTCTGTCTGTCTGTCTGTCTGTCTGTCTGTCTGTCTGTCTGTAAGGGCAAAGGTTTGCACGTTGACTTTAAATTTCATGAACCAATGAACAGCCTACAGTATATAGTGGGGGAGCCAATCAAGTGATTCTGCTGGTTGTAATTTTGGAATGATAATTGTTGGAGACATGTATATCTTCATTCTTGGGGTTCTCACAATGCCAAAAAAACATGTCTTCAATTTTTCTTTTTGGGTTTAGCATGTGTAATTAGCATAATTAGCCAATTAATTGCCAAAAACGGGAAATGGCAATAACTTTGCTTCTGGGTAACTTATAAAGGTGATCTAAGAGTCTAAGTCCATGTTTGTGAGGTCCAGAAATCCATATGTTACCATTGTGAAGTCATACAACCTTTCATAATTAGCATAATCAGCTTAAATTATGCAAAAACGAGTTGAAAATCAGGAAATCGTTTCATTTTTCACATTTAGCTGACTTTAGAGAGATAATCTGAGACTCTTATTGACTAATTGAGTATGTTTACAAGTCCAGAAATTCCTATCCTGATGTAAGTAAATGCAACCTTTTGTCATTAGTATAATCTGCATACATGATTTATTAATTAGTCTGAAAGTAGGAAATGACCTGTTTCTTTTTCTGTTAGGATATCCATTGATTAATTCTTGTCATAATTAGTCAAGCAACTGTGCTTCAGCTGTGAGGGATCACAGCTGATAAAGCTAATCATAGTTATTGAAAACACCTGAATGATGCTGCTTGGACACATCACAATCGCATCATGAAGGTCACTGGAGGCTTTGTGGGCATTACTCAGAATGCTAGTGCTAGGGAAAGGTTCTTCTCTGGTCGCACCAGAGCTGAGTAGACTTGCTGAAGAAGCATGCCAGATGGCTGGCACACAAACAAAAGGAAACAAAAGGAAAACCATGACTTGTCCATTGCTGTCTGGACAAGGCAGGAAAAGAATGTACTTCGATTGAAGCATGTGATCAAGTCATCTTTGAATCCTCTAACATATGATGGCAAAGACCTACCCAATATCATCACAGAAGTTGTGATGCCACCCCACATGGAGAAAGATGTATGCAGCCAAGACGAAATTGGCCAGCAGAACTATGTTGCTTTTGTGAAAGCAACATAGTGAAGTAAGTGTCTGGGCCAAAAATGAAGTCAGTGTCTGGGCCAGAATGAAAAAGGTTCAACTGAAGATGTGGAAGAGTGCAGGAAAAGTTGTGAAACACAAGCTCGCTGACCAGGTGGTGGAATTGAAGGATGACAGGTCATTGTTTGCTCGAATACTGATTGTTGCTCAATCACGGTCAGAGATCAACCTCAAAGAAGCCATTGGCCAGCACAAGTTCACTGCCAAACCACATGCTCTCTCCACAGTGACTGGTGAGCTTCGGCCCTACACAGACAAGAGCAAGCTCATGACCATTCTCAAGGAGCTGCAGAATGAGAAGAGGACTGGTGACGTTGGTGTTGATCAGCAACCACAGAGTGCTGCCACTGACCGTTGTCCCCTGCCATCTAAGAGTGTAAGTGTCATAGATGGAATGGCATTGGTAGAGGCAATGGGCAAGCCATCATGGATCAAGATATGTTCCCAGTGGGCTGACCACTTCATAGCCATACTGGACAGGAAGACCAAAGAACATAGTGAGACCCATGTAGTATTTGACCGCTATATTGCATCTTCACTGAAGGAGGCCACGCGTATGCGACGCCAGGGTGGCAAGCCCCCTACCACTTATCATGTGGAAGACAACACACCGATAGGGAAGGTGTCTGAAAAACAGTTATTGTCAGGTATCCACACCAAAGATGAGCTAAGAAAGCCCTCCAACACTTCCAGGGGAAACCCAACGTTTTCATAATCACGTCAAGGCAAGATGTCCACTCAAACTATATCGATGTAAAACATCTCCACAGCTCACAGGAAGAGGCTGACACAAGGATAATCCTGCACAGCCTGGATGCTGTCCGAAGAGGGGCAACACAGCTCTACATTGAGTCCCCGGACACTGATGTCTTTGTTCTTGCAATCCGACGGTACAATCAGCTGTGCAAGGACACCTTTTTCATCACCGGTGTGGGAAACAAAAAACATATCATCTCACTGGAGCCAGTAGTGCAGGCACTGGGTGAAACAAGGACTTCAGTCTTACCAGGGTTCCATGCCTTCACTGGAGCTGACCAGACAGGCCATTTTGCTGGAAAGGGAAAGTTAACCTGTTGGTAAGCCCTAAACCGGTGTCCTGTGGAGTAGGCCTGGGCGATATGACTTTTTTTAATATCGGTTTGATATTAAAAATAATATCGCGGTATTCGATATTATCGTCCAATTAAACAAACCTGTATAGCGCATATGACAGACTGTATTTCTTCATGGTCTAAATGTGGGAGCGTGTCGCTATTTCGACGTATCATTTGTTCGACGGCCCGCAATTTCGACGCGCCGATAGTTCGACTTAGGGATCGCGAGATTTCGGCGCCGCTGTTTCGACGGCACCCTTTTTCGAAAAAAAGGACGCCAATGTTTCGACACGACAACTGTCCGACACGACAACAGTTCGACCAGACGGCACGGTATTTCGACAAGGCAGCACGGTATTTCGACAATGAAAAAACAAGTCTCTCTCACACACGCACAGACAGACTCACAATGCCAACTAACCCAGCCTTACCTCCCCGACTTTTTTGTTCTCTTTCTCGTCTCTCGTCTCCCTCCCTCTCTCGCTCTCTCTCTCTCTTGTCTCGATCTCGTCTCTCCCCCCCCTCTCTCTCTCTCTCTCTCTCACACACACACACACACACACACACACCACAGGGCGAACGGCGGACTGGTTACTGTCTTTCTCACAATGGCCCAAATGTAAACTTTTGTTCTGCTGTCATAAGCCTGTGTTTGCCAATAAAGCTCCTTTGAAGCCTATGTTGCGTTGGATTTTTGGCGAAGTGACCTGTATTCGTGACATGCATGAACTGTAGGCAGGGGTGTTGTGGCAACTTGTGGGGGGAGTGGGTCTCCATTTAGAAGCCCTGTGCACGGATTTATTAGCTGGAGCGGTCGCATGCATGCGCTCGCGCACGTGAATGATCGCCGATTAGGCCTATAATAACCTCTTTAATATGCTCCAGACTGACCCGACAGAACTTATCACACCTACTAGATCAGTAGTGTTTTTGCGAGGTGCTAAAACAGCAAATGGTGTTCGCGCATCTTCTGTCTGTCTGTCTGTCTGTCTGTCTGTCTCTCTCTCCCCTCCTCGCTTTCTCTCTCTCCTCCATGCTCTCCTCTCCCTCTCTCTGTGTGCATGCTTAAAAGAACAGATCTGCAAGTTAACATCCTGTAGGCTACTATCCGACGGTGTTGATAGCCTGTTATTTTTGCCTTGTACTGCCTTGTTTAAAAAAAACTCCATGCTCTGCAGCTTGGACACAGACATGTTCATATGTGCATAGGCCTACAGCTAGGGAGGAGAGTATATTTTACGTTTATATGCACCCATATTACTGTCATGTCTTTATAATGTTGCTTTTAACAAGTAAGATAAGTGATTGGCGGAGCCTGTTGCGCACTGACTGTGGTCATTCATTAGGCTACTCTTAAACAGGGCCGTGCAGTCCATACAGGCAAACCCCACACAGGCTGGGGGCCTCATGATTTTTTTTAACCAATATGGGCATGGGCCCCAGTTGAGCTGTTGAACAGAGAACAGTTGAAGTGAGATTAGAATATGAAAAGAGATTGGCTCTCAAAGGTGCAGGCCAGATAACAATGGCCCTAATTTACCCAAGCAGTTCCTTCATGTGTGTTCTGTGATGTCACATACATCTTTAAGAGGCCCCAATAAACCCTGTGAAAATGTTATCTCATCCTGGGGGGCCCACTTCAAACTGTCCAGGGCCCCCAAAAATATCAATTTGGGGGCCCTCAAAACTTTTTTAAATGTAAATATTTACACAGACTTTAGAAGAAATGTATCCATTCCGGATGCAGGGAATGGGGGCCCCCCAGGATGAGATTAATTAAAGTAGCTATGGTAGGGTGACCAGACGTCCCGTTTTACCCGGGACAGTCCCGTTTTCAAGCTGCGTGTCCCAGTGTCCCGACAAATATCTCTAAAACACTGATATGTCCCGCTTTTCAACATTCACTGCAGAATTGTCCCGGTTTCGCCAGAATTAAAATAATAGTAGCTGTTTTCAGTGGTTGCATAGACATTTATCATGTTCTTTTCATGAAAACATGCTCAACTAACCAATCAGAAAACAGGAACAAATTCATTGCGTGTCTGAATTCAACGCTGACGCTGAGGCTGTTTGTCAATCACTCACTGTCTGTTTGCAACCCTGCGGTGCGTGTGTGCGCGTGCACGAACGTTAGAGAATGGGCACGACGCGACGGCACGTGCATGCGCGGTAACGTGCGCATTGCTTTTAGGGTCCCAGTTTTAGGCAACAGTGTTTTGCGTCCCGGTTTGAGTGGCTGGAAATATGGTCACCCTAAGCTATGGACTTAAAATATATATGAGGGTTACCAAATGGAGGTACATATATTGATATTTATGTATATATTCAATCTCATTTGGGGCCCCCCTGACAGTTTGAAGTGGGCCCATGATGATACTTTAAACAGGGGGCTTCTTAAAGATGGCATGCTAGTTTGTTTTACTGGCAATAATTGAAGTAGCTATGAATTGAAATATAATTAACAGGCTGCCTGTGGACACACATCCATTTACATGTATTTAGTGTGAGACAAAGGTTGAGAACCACTGCAAAACATGCACTTAAAGTTATTCTTGTTCTTATTATCATTAAGGTAGTTATTTGTAGGTAATAACTCTGATATTCCAATTATGTAATCTTGTAACTCTAAAAAAATTATGTGAGAGTGAAGCACAATTGCTTTGGATATATTAGCTCATTAGAATTTGAAAAGAGCTTGGCTCGCAAAGGTGAGACCAGATAACAATGGCCCTGATTACACAAGCAGTTCCTTCATGAATGTTCTGTGATGTCATGTACACTAATTTAAAGGATGCAGGGAATGGATCCATTTCTTCTAAAGTCTGTGTAAATATTTATATTTAAAAGGTTTTGAGGCCCCCTAAATTGATATACATATGTGTATCAATTCCCTTTAGTTTTGGGGGCCCTGGACAGTTACTTTAAAGTGGCGCCCCCCAGGATGAGATCAATTTTTTACAGGGTTTACTGGGGCTTCTTAAAGATGGCACGCAGTGTTTGTTTTACTGGCAATGATTAACATGGACTTAAAATATATATGCAATTTTGATGGTTACCAAATTGGGCCAGGGGCTTCAAACCGGGGTTTGCCTTGCCTGGGTCCCCCTAGGCCCTAAGCACGGCCCTGCTTTTCCCGTCGTAAAGATTACTTTACCCCACGTCCTCAGGTAATGTATGTTAATCCAGAGAGAGAGAGAGAGAGAGAGAGAGAGAGAGAGAGAGAGAAAGAGAGAAAGAGAGAGGGAGAGAGAGAGGGAGAGGGAGAGGGAGAGGGAGAGAGACGAGAAAGAGAACAAAAAAGTCGGGGAGGTAAGGCTGGGTTAGTTGGCATTGTGAGTCTGTCTGTGCGTGTGTGAGAGAGACTTGTTTTTTTCATTGTCGAAATACCGTGCTGCCTTGTCGAAAGAGCGTGCCGCCCAGTCGAAAGACCGGCGTCAGTTTTTTCGAAAAAACGTGCGGTCGAAACAGCGGCGCCGAAATCTCGCGATCCCTAAGTCGAACTATCGGCGCGTCGAAGTTGCGGGCCGTCGAACATTTGGGACGTCGAAAAAGCGAGATTTCCCCCTAAATGTGTATTTGTGTTACGCCACTAGAGGGCAGCGGACAGCAATGTTAGAGCCTCTAAACGGCACCCTATGGCCTACGTGCAGCGGCATAAAACATTTTAAAAATAATGAAAAGAGGACGAAATATATGATGTACCAAGGTAACAACATTTATTAGTCAACACAATGAAACCTGGGTTACAAAACAGTGGGCATAAAAGCCTCAGTGCAATTTCTGCTAAATACTGAAACGAGGTAGACTAGTAGTCAGTCATAAATTGAACACACATAGCCTACTTTCAACATACAGTAGCCAATACTCACAGGCCAGTAGGCCAAACAAGTCTTTCTTGATACAATCAAATGTCAACCTTGAAATTTAACACACATACTGTCAACATACAGTAGTAGCCAATACTCAGGCCAGTAAGCCAAACAAATCTTAATACAATCAAATGTCAACCTTGTAAACATGAAACCATTAAATGGTTTCATACGAGTGCAAATAAATACAGTAGCGTGTACTGTAGCCTTAGTGCAAGCAGTGAAGCACATAACAAAACAATCTCGTATTTTTTCTCGTAGTTAAGCAAAATAAGAAATAAAGTCGTCACTTTTTTCCAGTGCAGTGGCAGATTAGCGGGCCAATAATAATAAATAAAAAAGCCTTATATAACTCGCTGCCAAGTTGTGCCAACAGGCTCTTCTCCAGCCGAAACACACAAATACAGTGACAGGGTCACTCACTTTGGCTATAATAATCAAAAGGCATCTTAATAGGGAAATAAAAGTAAAAACACAAGGGTTAGGCCGCTCTGCTCATCTTAAAAATAAAAAACAAAACAAAATAAAACAAGCTACACTAGGCCTAGTAGCTTAGGACTTATTCCTTCTTCTTCTTTTTAATTTTTATGTTTCTCGCCAGAAAAACAAGCATATTTACCATGTCTGGCTTGAGCAGAGAACGCGATGGGGTAACAATATTCCCTGCCGTGCTAAACACACGTTCGGATGCCACACTCGTGGCGCACGCACACAAATACCTTCGGGCCACCCTGGACATCAGTGGAAACTGTCGCTGTCCAACATGTTTCCACCACTGCAGTGGATCCTCTTCTCCTTTGATCACCTCCTCGTGAGAATATTTCGCCAACTCCTCAGCTGCTCGCTCCTCCAGCGTGCGGACTGCTCGGCTGACCGTTACCCTCTGAAGGAGATTTCCCAAAGTTGGTTTGGCCTTTTTTGCGGGGGTTGGCTGAGAAGCTGGAGCAGGCTCGCCTCCTGCCGCCTCACCTACGGCCGCTGCTGCATCGGTTCCCCCCTCTTCTTGTCGCCTTTCCTCTTCTGCTCGCCTCTCCTGGCTCACCATCTCGGTGTTCAACTGGTGCTTTGTGTCCTCCAAAGCGGCATCACTTCTCTCATAACCCCCGCGATAGCGAGGATCAAGGAACGTGCATTTGCGAGCAAACTGGAGCACGGTTAAGCTGTATTTGGCCTCCAGCTTGGCTAGGATTCCCTGTTTAATGGTCTTGGTCAACGGTAGATCGTCGTCGTTTACTTTCAGGGTATCCTCTCTGCATAACCGGAGCATGGGAAGGAGAGCCGAGCTGGTCACGTAGTCTTCGGCTGATAAGATATCAGTGAAGTCTCCGACTGGTTCCAGTCCCTTGTAAACAGCTGTTAGGACGTCGATGTCAGCCCTTGTTAGTTTCAGCTGGGTTCTTCTGTCAGCAGCTAGAACTATCATGACCGACTCAGCGTGGGCCAGGAAGCGCTTGACCATTTTAAGTTTAGAGCCCCAGCGTGTGGGGCAGTCCTGTAAATAAATAAACAAACAATTAGCCTATAGTCAGCTGTAATTTACGTGTTACAAGCGAATATCACACAAATTGTAATACAAAAAATCATGAACATGAACATTCATATTATATTTAACTTTTGGGGGATTAAGAATATATATATATTATAAATAATATATTTATCAGCATATTACCGTTTTCAGACTTTGTATCTTTGCCCCCCGTTCTGTCTGCTGCTTGTGTAGCTCCCTCTTACGGTTCCAGCTGTGTGAAAAGGCCCCGGCGATGTTACGGACGTTGGCCAGTCGATCCATCACTGGCTTTTTCTGCTCCGCAACTGTGTTGGTAACAGCTAAATTGAGATTGTGGCCGAAACAATTTATCCAGGGCCATCCCAGATCCCTGATTGCGGCAGCAATGTTTGCACCGTTGTCTGTCGTGATGGCTGACATTTTGCTTGGATCAAGATTCCAATTCTCCAGCGCCGAGTTGAGTGCCGTGGCTAGATTTTCCGCTGTATGGTTTTCTGGAAGGTGGCTGGTCTGAAGACAGCGGGTCTCGAGGTCCCATTCTGGTGTGATTACGTGGGCAGTCAGTGACATGTACGGGGCCATTCTTCTGTCTGACCACATATCAGTTGTGCATGAGTAGCTGTCTGCGGCCGCTAACAGCTCTTGAACCTCAGTTTTCACTTCATTATACAGTTCGGGAATAGCTTCTTTTACGAAGTGCTTACGCCCAGGCAGCTCGTACTGTGGATCAAGCGTTTCTACCATTTCCTGGAATGATCCTTTCTCCACCGTGCAGAATGGGACCATCTCTTTCACCAGGTATTTCGTCACAGCACGGGTGCATGTTTTCCACCGCATACCATCTCTGTTGTACTTCGTTAGTCTCGCAAAAGCACTTTGAACTGATGGCTGTGTTGGTTTAGCTTTGGGCCGTTCTGGGGGAGGGAGCCCCAGCATGGCAAACTCACGGGGATGATGCTTCTGTAGGTGAAATCTCAAATTGCTCGTATTTCCTCCGCTTGCTTTGACGTCTTTTGCGCAAAGCTTGCAAACGACCACATCCAGATTAGCTGGTTCTCCATTTTCATTCGGCTGAAACCCGAAATGCTGCCAAAGAGGACTATTTCCAGCTGTTTTTTTAGCCACAAGTTTGCTCGGGCTCACTCTGCGTGCCACCAAGCGTGCTGCCATGTTGTGTTTACCTTCCTCTGAGGAGCCTGTCCCATGTGACCGCGGCTCTGCTCCGCCCGGCGCATTGTCAGCGTCACAGTACTGTATGTACAGTAGGTTATTGAATAGAATGATCACACACATATAGCTACAGTGCTTAACAAAAACATCTAGTTGTGTTTAAAACATCTAGTTGTGTTTTTTTTTTTTTTTACGATATTGACGGTATTAATTTTTAATATCGATATGGTCATTTGATATCGCGATATACGATAAAACCGGTATATCGCCCAGGGCTACTGTGGAGGTGGTATCTGCATTTGCTACTCTAAGTACTTCAAAAAAGCTCAGTTCTGACACAGAAAAAAAGATTGAAGCATTTGTTTGCCAGCTGTACGAGCCCGGTACAAATCTTGTGGATGTTGGTGAACTCAGGTGGAGGTTATTCACAAAGAAACAATTATAAGCAGAGAAGCTGCCACCTACACAAAGAGTATTACATCAAGCCATTGCCCGTGCCCATTACCAGGCAATGGTATGGTATCAGGACCACGTACCTAACCCACAGATGCCACCAGCAACTGAATATGGATGGGAGGCTGAGGGAGATCATCTGGTGCCAGTCACAACATGGGATCCCCCAGCTCCAGCCACCATTACTCAACTGATCAAATGTGGCTGCAAGAAATCCCAGTGCATGTCACATTGTTCTTGTCGATCTCAAAATTTGAACTGCTCCGAGATGTGCATGTGTGGGGAAGATGAAGAGGTGATATGGCTGTAAAATGTAATTCTCTTCTTCGGAAACTTCCATACCACCTGGTGACCCTAAACAGGCCTCCTGCCTGAAACAGCTGAGATAACCTTTGATCTCCAGTACTCTTTGAGGTCACCTCCCCCCCCCTCTCTTCCCCTCCCTCCCTCTCTCCCTCCCCTCCCTCTCTCTCTCACACACACACACACACACACACACACACACACACACACACACACACACACACACACACACACACACACCTATCTCACCCTTCCTCCTTCTCTCCTCTGCCCCCCCCCCCTTTCCCCCTCTGTCTCTCTGTGTTCTATCTCTATATCTTACAGTATGTATTTTCATATAGTTTAACATCATGTACCATGTTGTAATGTATTGATGTATCTGATGATTGACAATCAATGTATGTACTGTATATTACTTTGACAATCGCCAGCTAATGTATGCCCAACCTGTTTGTATGATTCCTCCCCCTCCCTCCTGGAGGGAGGAGCCTACCTATGCAATATAAACTGTCTGTTTGCTGCCACTCGGGGCTCTCATTCTCTGCTCACAGCCACGTGCTGTTGGTAGACAATGAGGCCCGGACACATAGCTATGCTTTCTCTCATTAGCAGACTTTGTCAATGAGACAGAGTATCCATTTGACTGTGTTCGTGAACAATAAAATATGCCAGAAAGCCAGACCCAGTTGTCCTTATTCAAACATCTCTGTTTCCAAAACCACCCTATCAGATGGTGTCAGAAGGTGGATTCAGCGTCTTCGTCTTCCTGGGAGGAGAGGAGCGCGTCACGCCTTAAGTCGACAAAGGAAAGCCACGGACGTTCTCTTCTCCTGGACCGAAACGCCTGAATTTCAACGAACTCAAGGGCAACGCTATGAAAACGGTGAGATGTTTTTATTTCCATACTCTAAATAGAAAAATCCTGACAATTAAGGTTCATATGATGGCGCAATTAATTTGCATTTCGCACACCAAATACGATGGGTATTCGTACACCAGAGTACGTTTTTTTTTTCGTATACCAAGTGTGGATGGCACAATTAATTTGCAATGGAGTGGAATAAAGCCTGAAAAGGACACAATTATTAGGTTAACTGATTCAGTTTAATTCAGGCAAAGTAATGGTGTGTGGTCCGTCCATTTCACAAGATATTACAAACGAGATAAGGTTAAATGTTTCAGTGGGCTAAAATAGTGTGGTTGTCCAAATAAAGCTTTTCCATTTGCACTCCATGCCAAGGGTCTTTGTGTTGGTTTAGGCCAGGTAAACCGACCACATTTCAAGACATTGTAATGTGACGTGCTAGGACCATTTTTTGACTTGAATGGGTCTGCGGTGACAAGCAGAGGGGATGGGAATTGGTACATGCCAAGACACGTTTATAGACTTGGACGGTCTGTGGTGCAGGTTAGAGTTTTTGTACACTCAAGTGCATGTTTGGTATTTACACACCATAAAGTGTAGGGGTTGTGCACACCAAAGTACATGAAGTGAAAGCAAGCAGAGGGGGCCGACGGGCCATGGAATTGGCACACGCCAAGACTCGTTTATACTTGGACGGTCTGAGGTGAAAGTCAAGGGTTTCACCTGAGAATATCAGGTCAAACTAAATATGAATCAAATTTAGGGAAAATGTAGGAATAAGACATGAATGACTATGGGAATAAACTGGGTTGACTTTCTGGTGTGAAGTAAAAAAGATAACCTTTGGGGTATTGATTTAAGTTGAAGCAATATCATTCATTTATTTGGGTTGTAATGGAAGTCACATCATTCATTTAATGGGGCTTTAATGTGGGATTAAAAAAAAAAAAAAAAAGTGTTAAGACAAAGTTAAACTTTAACAGAAGTAATATTTCATATCTATCTATCTTGATACTTTTATCACTTTCGTAACTAGGAAAGATGTTTTTCTTTGAAACCTTTATATAGCCTAAAATATGAAAAACTACCGGACATTGTTCTGTACTGACTAAAGTTAAGAATGCCCATATTAAGAAAATGGAACAAATAGAATTAATGGTTGAGTTGGCTCAAATATTGAAGATGTTTAAAGTATTTCTCGTGTGTGTGAGTGGAGTATCTGGGCATTAGTGAATAAACAATCTGCAGATGTTTGCTCATGATGTGTAGGGCTTCATTTACACATAGCAAAAGTTACATAGTAATCAAATTAAGTACTTGAGTAATATACTTAGTTATTTTACTCAACTGTATAGACAATTCCCAAACCCTTTAGCCCAAACTAGTAGTAATGAAAGTAGCGGATCTACAAGCTCACAACAGAAGTTGACCAGTCAGATCAAAGATTTCAAGTGTATTTACGTTTCACACTGTATTCAAATGTTGTTCTCTGTTTGAATGGTAACCTGCAGTGGTTGCCAGGCCAAAAGGGCCTGCTCAGGTTTTTGAAACAGGTGTAGGTGCCAACACTAATTATAATAGTCTTTGTTAACCCAGAGACAGCCTAGAGATGAGCACTGAGCCTATCTAGTCCTTACTTGCATGGTTATTTCTCAACTTACATAGGATCCAGGGTTTGTCTTATTTTAAACTGTAAGATGTACACACATATGTTTTTAAAGGTTTAGATTTATATGCTCGAGACACATTTACACTGTACACATGTATATGTCAAGAATATCCATTTGCCTTGTTTAGATTTGAAATACAACTTGGGTTTGGAATTAAGTTACAATTAAGGCCGGCCTTCTTTTCTCAGTAGAACTGGTTTTATCAGATTACCATTTTGACTGAAGTCTGAACTGATTGTCATTGGAGCAGCTTTAAGGTCTTTTCTTCGTTCACTTGTGTGTTCTGTTTTGTATATCACTGCTGTAAAACAAGTTAAAAGAGAAAATGTATTTTTTTCTCTAACATTTACATAGTATTATTGAATGTTTATGCATAATTGTTGAGTGCACTGTTTGAAGATTTGTGGAGGCCAACATGTGCACAATGTTGGCGTATCATTCTCTTCAAGCATGCATTCAAGCAATGTAGTTTTGTTTTATAGAAAATGAATGACGTAATGGATGATGGATGATGAAAAAAAAAAAAAAGGGGAGATTCATAGATAATGACTTATGAAAATATATGTCAATATGCTGAAATGATGAGAACATATGCAAGTGACCTGGTGTCTATTTTTAATTTTTCCTCTGCAGACGCCTGTCTGTGCCTGACCTCGGAGCCTCTACAACCCCTGTCGCCGATATGCCTACATGCCTGCCTGCCAGCCACACCTACTGAGACAGACCCCACGCATGGATATGGGAGAACAGCACTGTCAAAAGACTTTCAGTGCATTGGGCTCAGACGGTCGTTGATTAGCAATCTGAAACAAAAGAATACACACACTACATGGGGTCTGTGAGCCACACTGGAAGAACCAGTTTGACCCTGTTGCCTGCAGCCCCCCATGAACTCTCACCTGTTCTGGGCCTGTCATTAAGTCCTCCTGTGTAAACAGGAGGGGGGACAGTGACCACAACATTAGCATTGGAGCAGCCCTCCACCTCAACTACCTGTCTGCCTGCCTGCGTTGCAGACGAAAAGGGGGCCTGGGAGCAGTGGCAGAGGCCACACGGAAACTGAAATGGTAACCGCAGAGACTTTGCTGGAGTGAGAAAAACACTGACATTTTCAGCTCTATGAACATTGAAGAGCACTGACAATGCAACTATATGAACATAGTTGGTACAGATGTCAATCAGTTGTCCCAAAACGATTGGCCAGTGTGGTTGCTTATGACTTATTGGGAGAAGACTACAGGCCTACAGGGCGGCAACAGCGCTCACCCTGCAGACCATGGCGCGGTGTGACACGCATGGGGTGATGAGGAGAGTTCCGGGATCTGCACAGGCGGCGTCCTTCAGACGAATTCAACAAGCAGGTTGTATAATGCATTCAAACACGCACTGTACCTCATGACATATGACACATATGACAAGAAAGAAAACTGCAAACTTGTAAAATTTTGTTAGCAACTCTGTCAAAGTAACAGCAATCACACTGTTCTGAATAAAGTTAATCAAAGTGTGACAATGCTATGTATTTTGTTGAATTTAAGAAATTACTATGGTATATACATTATAAGCTAGAATTACATTTATTGTCGTAATTGAAGTTACATTTATTGTTTTAATTAAGCAATTTAAATTGTGTAATTAACAAAAGGGAGGATATGATATGGCTGTAAAATGTAATTCTCTTCTTCGGAAACTTACATACCACCTGGTGACCCTAAACAGGCCTCCTGCCTGAAACAGCTGAGATAACCTTTGATCTCCAGTACTCTTTGAGGTCACCTCCCCCCCCTCTCTTCCCCTCCCTCCCTCTCTCCCTCCCCTCCCTCTCTCTCTCTCACACACACACACACACACACACACACACACACACACACACACACACACACACACACACACACACACACACCTATCTCACCCTTCCTCCTTCTCTCCTCTGCCCCCCCCCCTTTCCCCCTCTGCCTCTCTGTGTTCTATCTCTATATCTTACAGTATGTATTTTCATATAGTTTAACATCATGTACCATGTTGTAATGTATTGATGTATCTGATGATTGACAATCAATGTATGTACTGTATATTACTTTGACAATCGCCAGCTAATGTATGCCCAACCTGTTTGTATGATTCCTCCCCCTCCCTCCTGGAGGGAGGAGCCTACCTATGCAATATAAACTGTCTGTTTGCTGCCACTCGGGGCTCTCATTCTCTGCTCACAGCCACGTGCTGTTGGTAGACAATGAGGCCCGGACACATAGCTATGCTTTCTCTCATTAGCAGACTTTGTCAATGAGACAGAGTATCCATTTGACTGTGTTCGTGAACAATAAAATATGCCAGAAAGCCAGACCCAGTTGTCCTTATTCAAACATCTCTGTTTGCCTCCGAAGCGTACAATATGTACACTCCAAAACCGCCCTATCAGAGGTGTGTTGTAATGTAAGCAAGGCACAACTGTTGGGGATTGACGATGACGACGACGAAGATGGAGACCCTTCTATTTAAATGTGTTTACAGAACTTTCTGTACATATTAGTATAAACAATCTGATAATTCTGTGACCATTTCCCATATTGTTCTTTATTTTATATGAGGGATATATAAAGAAATATAGCTATTTCTGGTTTCGGTGTGATTATTACATAATTATTACACAGACAAAAGGTTGCATGATTCATGTATAGGATAATAATAATTCCTGGACTTGTAAACATACATCTTAGAGTCTGTGAGAAGCTTTCAAAGTTGACTAAAACAAAGAAATGCAGCAATTTGCTTATTTTCACCTTGTTTTTGCATAATGTATGCTAATTATGCTTGCAGCGTCTAGTCGGCGACCTGGCCAACTCGGAACAATGTAAATAGGGAATGAATGCCCCGCCCTTTAATGCAAACCCCATTATACCTGTTTTTTTACCTGGTCATAGGACCCGTTTTGACCATCTGTCTGCCTGTGTCCATTTATGCCCATATATGGAGATATCTGTAACTGTCTGTCTGTCTGTCGGCCGGCGTCCATTTTATGTCCATATATGGAGATCACTGCAGTTATAGTTCTGGGTCCATTGTATGCCCATATATGGAGATATCTGTCTATCTGCGTCCATTTTATGCCCATATATGGAGTATCTGTCTGTGCCTCCAACTGTGTTGCAGACACAGTGCCGGTTCCCCCTTTAATGCAAACCTCATTATACCTGTTGTCATAGGACCCGTTTTGAACATCTGTTTGCCTGTGTCCATTTATGCCCATATATGGAGATATCTGTATCTGTCTGTCTGTCTGTCTGTCTGTCGGCGTCCATTTTATGTCCATATATGGAGATCACTGCAGTTATAGTTCTGGGTCCATTTTATGCCCATATATGGAGATATCTGTCTATCTGCGTCCATTTTATGCCCATATATGGAGTATCTGTCTGTGCCTCCAACTGTGTTGCAGACACAGTGCCGGTTCCCCCTTTAATGCAAACCTCATTATACCTGTTGTCATAGGACCCGTTTTGAACATCTGTTTGCCTGTGTTCATTTATGCCCATATATGGAGATATCTGTATCTGTCTGTCTGCGTCCATTTTATGCCCATATATGGAGATCTTTGACCATCTGTTTGCCTCTGTCCATTTATGTCCATATATGGAGATATCTGTATCTGTCTGTCTGCAATCCATTTTATGCCCATATATGGGGGCATTCATTATATATGGGGGCATTCATTTTATGCCCATATACGGAACAATGTAAATAGGGAATGAATGCCCCGCCCTTTAATGCAAACCCCATTATACCTGTTTTTTTACCTGGTCATAGGACCCGTTTTGACCATCTGTCTGCCTGTGTCCATTTATGCCCATATATGGAGATATCTGTAACTGTCTGTCTGTCTGTCGGCCGGCGTCCATTTTATGTCCATATATGGAGATCACTGCAGTTATAGTTCTGGGTCCATTTTATGCCCATATATGGAGATATCTGTCTATCTGCGTCCATTTTATGCCCATATATGGAGTATCTGTCTGTGCTTCCAACTGTGTTGCAGACACAGTGCCGGTTCCCCCTTTAATGCAAACCTCATTATACCTGTTGTCATAGGACCCGTTTTGAACATCTGTTTGCCTGTGTCCATTTATGCCCATATATGGAGATATCTGTATCTGTCTGTCTGTCTGTCTGTCGGCGTCCATTTTATGTCCATATATGGAGATCACTGCAGTTATAGTTCTGGGTCCATTTTACGCCCATATATGGAGATATCTGTCTATCTGCGTCCATTTTATGCCCATATATGGAGTATCTGTCTGTGCCTCCAACTGTGTTGCAGACACAGTGCCGGTTCCCCCTTTAATGCAAACCTCATTATACCTGTTGTCATAGGACCCGTTTTGAACATCTGTTTGCCTGTGTTCATTTACTCTTAGATCACCTTTATAAGTTACCCAGAAGCAAAGTTATTGCTATTTACTGTTTTTGGCAATTAATTGGCTAATTATGCTAATTACACATGCTAAACCCAAAAAGAAAAATTGAAGACATGCTTTTTTGGCATTGTGAGAACCCCAAGAATGAAGATATACATGTCTCCAACAATTATCATTCCAAAATTACAAAAATTGATAGGCTCCTCTACTAATAGATGTTTTGGCTCAACAGTGGTGCTGTGATGGCATGTGTTCATTCATTGGTGGAGGAGGAATTATGTTTGCTCTTGTTTTGATCATGGAACATCAGACTGTCTCTACCAGAGCGTACTGAAGCATACCAGAATCTGAGGCCAATGATTGTGTTATATGTTATTGATCAAAAACATGCAGCCACCACACACACACACACACACACACACACACACACACACACACACACACACACACACACACACACACACACACAATGTCCTCGTTTTGAACACTACAGAGGCGTCAATTGGGTATGGCAGGGGTATGCAGCTGCCATACCCTGGCTCAAGGGGGAAAATAAAAGT